>NC_087376.1:35079510-35379510 GCF_031761385.1 Necator americanus | reverse complement strand
TCGGTTTGTTTAATATGAATTACTTAATATGAATTTTGTCATGTCCTTTCATGAAATTACATAAACTTCAGTTTTTTTTCCTGTCCGTTCTTTTTTGAATTCCTATCGGTCCCCACGTACTAAGCAGAAAAAAGCGATTCCTCTTGTTACTCGATTGAAGTGTAAGCTTCAGAATTTAGTGAGTAAACCTTCATTAGGTTTTCTTTGTATCCACTGAAATAAGGAAAAAAAGTAAATACTTCCAAGAATGTACTGGAGAGTACAATACTAAATGTGAGAGTTGAAAAACCGATGTTCACGCTGCGACACCGTCAGCCACCGTCGTTCGCTTTCATCCGGTCTCAAAATAAAAATTCCAGAACTATTCATATCTCCTAATATTCGTCATTTTGAGTTCCATCGAAAAGTCGTTCATAGTTTATCGTTTAGTAGAAAAAGAATAAATCAACAATGCAAAATTGCTGACTTATTCTTTTTCTACTCACTCGTGCGATCTTGATCATTGCGTGAAATATTGGTTTCCCTTTAATTTGAACATTTTGCTGCGAGAAAAGAACCTAAGCCAATAGAACCGAGATTAAACTAAGCAATATCTGGATTTTATGATGTTCTATTGTATTTGAACAGACGAACTCCGATCGTACATTACAGCAGCACAATCTTTCAAAATCCCACTTTTCGTCTGTTTCTGTCGTTTCTTCTCTGCTTTGGACCTCCGCTATTCCCTAGAAGTCCAAACTGAAGACACTAAAGCAGATATACTGGAGCGTAATATACTTCACTTTACAAAGCTGGTTTTTATGTGGGTGGATTTTCTTGCTCTCCTACAGCACCGTATTTCCAGAACGTTCCATTGCAGAGAAGGATATAGAGGATTTTGGGTAGGTTCTATGGAACTATGTGAACACTACACTCCTTAGTTCACAAAAAAAGAAAAAGAAGAAAGGTATTGTTTTCAAAATGATTCGAGACCCTTTAATTTCTGTGCGGCCGGGCTATCATCGTATCTGAGCCACGGCTGGACTACTGCTCCATCGATAATCACTGCTGAAGCGTTGGAAGAAAAACGTTTACGTGTACTCCCGTCATCAGCGGGTCAGTAGCAAACTCCAACCTCGGTGTCTTTCTTTTGAAGACTTGGGCTACTCAAGAGACAGCAATAGTAATGACATATAAAAAAAAACAAAAGAGAAAAGGATCAGCAAGAGAAGGTTCTGTAATCTAAAAATAAAAAAAGAGTAAAGTGAATGAAAATAAAAGTCAGAATCTGTTATTTTTTACATCTCTAATGCTGATCAGAGTTCAGTAGATCTAGTGGAACACCGAGCAGCAGAGTTCCAAGAAATTTGAGTAACCCGTGATATCACTGGTGCTTCACCTCGCAAGGTCTCCCTCTACTTCGTCCTTCATAACATTTCGCACAGAACTCAATGAACATGATTTAAAATATCGAAAGAGCCTTGATTCTGCTCATCTAGATACTGTACCAAAGCATACCGTAGAATATGTAGAATATTGCTCATTCTCACAAGTCAAATATCTGTATCTTTATACTTTCACCGGGAATCTACAATAATTCTCACCTCAGATTTCCTTTTCTGCTTTCTTTCAACGTCATACAAAAAGTCGTCGATGAACTTCTTAGGAATGAATCGACGATAGATGATGATGATAGGATTCGTGCTCAGTGGATCTACATAAACTGGCTCGTAGTTAAAGTAGTACACGTAGCACTTGTAGTCTGAAATATTCATAACACTTTCTTACAAATCGCTGCAATTTTTCAACTCGTTCTCTTCATGACTAGGTCCAGAAAAACAGACATCCGGCATGAAATACACAGAATACCAGAACGAAATTCCAGAAAAAAAAACAGGTGTTCTATTGGATTTACCTTCCGGCAACGGCTGCTTCTTGTAGCACATCTTCAACGACTCTTCGCCCCACGTGTCTTTGCCAACGAACGAGAACGAACTTTTCTTCGTTTCGGCCTTTTTCTTTGTATCCTCCTTTTTCACATTCGTTTCCTTTTTCGCGTCGGTTTTCTTCTTTGCATCTTCCTTCTTCGCACTAGTGGCCTCCTTCTTTTCGCTTTTCTTCTTGTCCACTGCAGCTTCGACCACCAACACAAACACTAAGACCAAAACGAGTAGTTTCATCTCCTGTAAGTGAGTTATTCAACAAGAACAAAGAAAAAACAGTAGGAAGAGGAGATACGAACTGCAAAATCAGGGATGAATAAGAGAACATATGAGGAATCCGTGACATCCGAACAAAAATCCATACAAAAGGAGGAAACCCTAGCTGCACATGCTCAGTGAACTGGTGGGACAAGGCTAGGTAGTAGTACAGTTCCGGTAGCGCCTACCACAAAATTAAACCGCCACAACAACGGCTGCATAAACAGGTGGCAGCAGAATATTAGCCTGCGTACTAAGCGAATGAATGCAGCCACCTAAATAATCACACAACTGTGCGATTCACAAATTGCAGTTTCGAGAGAGATCTGGTTTGTATGGATGAGGAAAAACCGTGCTCGTGGAGACCAACATATCGACAAGCAAACGCGCTTGTGCACATACATTTTAAGCTGGAAATAAAAAGATGAGACGATAAAAATTAAATTGCTCGACACATCTGAAGTATCACTGGTGAATCTTACGATGCAGACTTTCTTTTCTTTTCTCTTCTGGATTTACCTTTCTGATCTTTTAAGGTGAACTCAACGAAACGTAACCCAAGAAAAAGGATCGTAACAATCGTCTGTACGGTTCGACTCAGAGAAACACATACACAGCCACCATCATGCGAAGGTTTATCAAAAATTCAACACGAAATTTTTTCGTTTGTTTCTTTGAATACTAAAGGAGTTCTGGAGAAACTTTATTTCAGGCGGCAGCTTTAAGCGGCGCTCTTGTACAGGAAAAATTCTCAGGTAACTGACTATGACGTTCACTGTGCCGTATCCAGCGATTAAATAAACGACAATAAACCGAATCTGAATGATCGCCGTTTCGTTTCCGTTTGGCGATATTGATTTTCTCTGGGATATTTCATACGTTCTGCTGCCTGGTTATAGATTTTTCGGATACATTCTATTGCTCTACTCGAAATTTCTCAATTTCCACTTACTGTGATTGCCCAACACAAACTGGCTGCCCAATCAATCGTTGTACCTGCATTGGGATGATTTGGTGTCGTAAAAAACTGTAGCAATGTGCCAAAGACATTATTCTGAGTCTCATCTATTGTAACTTTTTACCATAAAATTCCATTAACTTCTCACTGTTTTTTTTCACCTTTTTACCAGATTTATTTTCTTTTCAAGTTGCTTAATACAAAACAGCTCAGCTGGTTCGCATTATGTTTTTGTAGCCTGCGATTACAACTGGAATTGACCGAAAAATTGACACATTGGCTCACTGCTGTGTAACAGCGACAAAGACGACAACATCTGAGGAAAGTTTGTTTGACAAGGAAAAGCCAATTGTGTTGGGTAAAGATTATCCTCAAAGATTCAAGTCCTGACACTTTCACTTTCATCCGTATCACATAACGGAAACGATCTTTATGACTCGAAGAAGCACGGACACGTATGTGAGAGTATTCACTAAGCATTCATGATTTTGCTTCAAATGCGATATTCCCTACAGTTCTCTACAAAACTTCAACTTGTCGAAAACTTGGCATTCGAATTCTTCAAAATCTCTACATAAAATATTTGCAGGTGGTTATGGTTCATATTCACAAGTGAATTTTTTGACTTCTTATAGCAGAAAGTCTTTTATAGAGCAAGTCTAAAAAATAGTCTCCAAATGATCTTATTCATAAATAGTAAGACTTCCGAACAGTGCAAATCAGTTACTTTGGAATACGTAAACCCTAATGCTCATCTGTGAAATCTCAAAAAGCTTTACTGTAGAAAAATATGCAGGCAAAAGTTGTTTATCTGTGTAGAGTCAATACTTGCTATCGACATTATTCCCATGGAAGAGCACACTTTGTGAACAGCATCCTATCGAGAGAAGAAGTGATATTAGTTGCTGTTTTGTAGATACTTTATTTCTGTTTTCTTAAAATCAAATCTGTAAATAAACTTACATGTTCAGCAGAAACAAATGCAATCAAAATGCAAATTAAATTTGATTCATAAATGGAATGGAAGGTTGGTCAAAATTCATAACATAATCTCACTCACAGGCAGCTCTATAGGAATGAAAACTGAATTATTTGCAAAATCATGAGAAATGATGGAAGATGTAAGTTTTCGCTAGCGGAGCGATATTTAATTTCCCTTTCGCTGCATAAGAAATGAGTTGGTTTTGAATGAAACGGCTAGAAAAACTTGACTAATAATCTCTTGTTTCGATTTATATGCAGATCCCGGAGTAGGTACATGTTATGGTGTGTTTGATTTTAGCAGCATTCCACATCCTTTAAACACTAGTCGTCTTCGAGAAAAAAAAATGATGAAAGCTTCTGGTGTATTTACAATAACGATACAATAACGATAGGACTCGAAGAATTTTAACTAATTCACTGGCTAAAAAAAAAATAAGAAAACGCAAATGAAAGTGACTCTTACCTAGAAAAATGTACGTCAAAAATTGTTTTTGTGTATAGTCAACACTCGTTATCAATATTGTCCCGCTGGAACACTTTTAAAGCAAACAACAGATTTTGTGAAGGGTCGCTGCGAGAGACGAGGTGAAAATAAAATGAAGTGAAAAAGTTTTCAGAAGTCATTCTGTGGTGGCTTGCAGCCACAGAATGACTCTTTCATTTGTGCGCCGCTTACAAGAAAAGAAAATATTCGTTTGCTCTTTTTTCCACTGAATTACTAAAAATCGAATTTTATTGTTCGACTGATATGAGACCGCTTTTCAAGTGCACTTTGTTGTGAATCGTTCGTCGATGCACACGTTTCATTACACGTGTCATAAGCAGCGATTGATTAGTTTTCAGGGAAAAACATCAGCAACAGCGAATATACTCCGTGCAGAATTTTAATGAAAGGGACCTGACTCCGTATGATCATCAGTAGGTTCCATATTACTTGGTCAGCGGAATCCTTGTGGCTATCCAAAGAGATCTTAACCGCGGACTAATCTTAAAAAATGTCGAACAATGCGAGTACTGGATGGATGATTGGAGATGAAAATTTTCCTCCGACTATAAAAAACTGCTCAAGATCAACATAAAGAAACAATGACAGATAAGAAAGGAGAAGTTCACCCTGCCAAGAACGTCTTGGTTATGCCGTCAAGAAAAATTATTCCTCCACGCTCGGATAATGTACAACCACTTATTTCCACACTTTTTTTTAACGCTCTCTCACGCTCTCTCATCTGTCCGAAACATCACAGCAGACCCAAATCTGGCACATTTCAAGGAATGCGGTGCTTCCAGAACAAAGCGCTCATCGGAATGGGACATGAAGGCCCGGTGAAACACATCTGTGCTATTGTTTGAACCTATGGCTTGTTGAACTATGTAGTGTAGAGGTAATATGATTTTTCTTCGCTTTTACTCCACTGCACTCTTCATTTTTAAACTTCATCTATGTTTCGACTATTGATTGGCACAAATGTTAGAGTCCAAATGAGAAAGAAGCAAAGAAAATAGGACATTGTGCCCCTTCGAGAAATATGTATGATCTCAACGTCCTCAGTGGTACTACAGCGAAAATGGTTTCGAGGAAGGGCGAAAACAGTAAAGACGAAATGACGAAAGCTCTGTTGAAGAATTGTCGTTTTCACTGAATAAAATTTATCCAGAATTTATCTAGATTCAGTCTTTTCCCATGCTTGTGCGTGTTTAAGATGCACACTTCGTGAAGAAGAATTTTAATAAGAATCCGTGAGATGGCTTTATATCGATATCGATCTTATTTGAATTTGAACTTTAGCGTTGGACTAAACATTCCTGTAACAATTCTTCAAGGCATTTTTTTCTAGGAAATAGCGAGGAAACAACAAATAAACCGAAACAAACCTGCAACAATAACCGGGAATCATTAGTACTGCAGTCTTAGTGATTTGCCTAATGATCACTGGAGGGCAGAAATAACCGTGGGCTCCTACCCGATATGAGAATACCTTATAGATATTTGTCGGTTTCAAATAACAGTTGTTCAAAATTGATTCAATATGCGATAATGCTAGTGGTTTGAATAACTTCATATTAAAGTAGTTTCTTTTCTTCAAAACGACAAGTAAAGATTTCAATAAAAGTCTACGTATATTCGCCAAGTTTTTGCAGCAGGGTTCTTGCTCTTTCATTACTTATTATGTGCTGTAGTTCAATTTTTTTTTTGAAAATTACTATGAGTAGCCAAAAATGTTTGGAAGGAATAACATGGAAGTTCAAAAAGAATTCGCGGGAAGTTCATTTTAAGCAAGTGTAAGTACAAACAGTATTGAAACGTATTTTCTTTATGACGTCACCTTTTTGCCTACATTTCTGGCTGAGCACGTTTATTTTTCTCTAAATCAAAACAGCTCACGAGAACAAATTATAAGTAGCGGTCCTCTCTATCCATCAAAGTTTTTCCTCATGTGTTCGCATTTGAAGGTGGTTCGCAATCGTAAGGTTGTTGACTCTCCTCAAGGAGAACAACGACCATAGCAGTGTTGCCAAGTTGGCGCAGTGCGTGTGGGCGCCGATAGAGTGCATGCGCTGTCGGGTTCGGTCGCAGATGCTGTGAATGAAGAAAGTTTGTTAGGGACATCTGCATTCGTTGTGATGATTTAACGATAGTAGTTCAGACACAGCTTTTGAATGCGAACAAAAGTCTCTGGATGTCGTTGGCCAACGAAGAGAGTGGTGACGCTTCGCTTCCGCTCACTACTGCTGCTTCCCAGATCCAGAATGTTTACGACACTGGCGTAGTTCCTAGTGTTCTAGTAGTTTTGAAGTCTCTTGTTCGTATCATTATCAGGAAATTGAGTTCATGCTGAAACAGTCCTTTTCCAAAATTCTCTAAAATTTGGAATCCTTTCATCTCTTCTCTCCTCTGTAGATAGCATCTTTCCAAAGCAAAAAGTTGAGTGTTGCCTGAGGTGCATCACATTAGATCAACTCAGGCACCTGGAAGGTGTTTCTATCGCTGCATTACACTTTCAACACTTGGTGACTTGACTTAGTGCGCAATTCGCGGTTTCACGTAATTTGTTGGTCGGCGCACGAGGATCCTTCAATTTCTGAGGGACGATTATGTGAAGCAAAAGTCTTCAGATAGTGAATGACTGCGCTGTTTTAGTTCGTAGCGGATCATTGTGAGAGTGTTGAAACAACAATACCGTAAAAAAATGCCAGGCGACATATGTCGATATAATCACCACCTTATTCATACATGGGGCGGGTGTAAGGTAGCGGCTAGAGGTTCCGCTTACTGCACAATCGATCGGAGGTTCGAATCCGCCCTAGTGCTCACCAAGCCTTTCATCCCTCCGGGGTCGATAAATTGGTACCAGACTTGTCTGGAAGGATAAAAACACTGACTTGACACATCGGCTAGCCACCGCAAGTCATCGTTGTATAGGCCACTTACACGTTCGTAAACCTCAAACGATTCTGAATTGAAGTGAACGTGGGGGCGCATCGCAAGCGGATTGATTGACGCCAGAAACTTTATCCTTTTTTATCCTTTATTCATACATACCTAGACACTTTGTAGAAGTAACACTAGTGGATTCGTAGAGACAGGAATTATTGGCACCATTCTGTTTTTTTTTGTTTTTAAATAACCTCACGCTTTATCTCTTTTTTGCAGATTTAGTCTTTTCTCCGCTTCTTTGGTCTACCCTCAGCCCGCTTGCGCAAAGAAAAAGCCGATGAGAACACACCTTGCTCACGCAATGTTTTCCATGCACAGCGACAGACGGCCCATACCGTTGCTTTCCAAATATCACTCGTTGCAGTGGATCAGTTATCACGTAAACAACGTATAACGATCCTGGTTCAATGAAAGTCGATCAGGAATGTTCATTCCTTAGTGTAGTCATTCACAAGATGATGAGGGCCTTTATGCTCACAGAACCGCAAGAAGAAGAACTTGATTTTGCTGACGACAGTGTGCGTTTTCACTATGTTTGCCTCGGATGCATCTACTTTATGTCAATCTAAGACGACTTTTGCGTATTTTCCTACTCTCAAAAGGCTCTTTTTCAGGAAAAAACAAACGAAGAAAACGTGGAACGAACGAATTCAGTTGCCGAAGGTGACGTCTCCAACCGCTCCCGGTTCTCTGAATCCTACAAGTATGACGTACAGGAAAGGCTAAAGGAGACACTGGAGAGAATGAGATCCGGCTCGTTTGATGATGTTAGCACATTTCAGAGTTGTCTTTTTCTATTTAGAATGTTTGTTTCCATCAAAACAGTGCTACTCTCTGAAACTCCAAAAAATTGATCTCAACACTTCGAAATTTTAATTTGGAGTTTATTGCGCAGTTCTTCTATCTTCATTCTACTTCAGAATCTAACATTTTTTGCAATCACTCCTTCAGAAATAGGTCATTTGGCACAGAAACCATAGCTTGTAATGTAGCAGTATATAATTGACGTAATGGTAAAACGCAGACGGCGCTCTGCTGACCAGAGTTGCATAAAACCCTGTGTTTAACAGAGACAAAATCTAGAGATCGATGTAGGAATTTTGAAGCAATGACCGTGAATGAAGTGGGATGGTGCCTTTCAGACCTTCTAGTAATCAGGAGTTCACTGCATCGAAAACTGTGCACAAACTCTTCGGGCGAGTGCGCTGCAACCTCCACTGCGCACTCCTGCTTAATTACTGGAACTGCATCACTCCAGCAATGAAATGTAATCAAGAGAATCATGAGATAATAACATTGATATCGATAGGCATCGACTCACAATCTGTATCGCTCGTTTTCTGTTTGTTTCAGAAATATCGGTCGTATTGATTATCACAGGCCATGGATCTCTATCATTCCAGAGATCCCAACAACGATCGCGAAGTTTCGGGTGTCTCCTTTTTTGAATACTCGTTTGCTGCCTTTCCTTGTTGCCTAAGCATTAGAGGAACCGTAATTCCTGCTCCTCCATAGCATTAGCAAAGCCGAATCAATAATGAATTGAATAGGATCCGTTGACATCAGACTTATCGAAACATCAAATTCTGGCATCAACTCCACAACGTTTGAAGACTACAGCTGATGCTTTTTTTTACCTTCATTCTGATTATTCTCCTACAATCTGTGTAGCTTCTTCTCAATGCAAAATCACATATGCTCTCAAACCAACAAAAAACGGCTCGACGATCGTTACTTCATTGTCATTCTGCTGCTTTCGCTTGTTTATTTTGCACTCCCAGACCTCAAACGTTCCTGAAACATATACAGAACGAAAAAAATGTAACACGCGAAGTAACTAGGAAATCCTGTAAAAAGTCTAAGATTGTGTATAGTCTGAAAACGTAAATTCGAAATGTGTAGACCTGTCATTTCGTTGTACGATGGATATTAAATTATGGATATTATGGATGCCGCTTCGTAATGAACACTTTACCAAACATTTCCACAGCAGTTTTTTCATGCTTTTGTTGATGATATTCGATCATTTCAGACAGTGTGTCTACCAGCCAGTATTCCAAATGTGGTGTTGAATGAAGTGTTGCAATGCTGCTTTAAAAAGAAGGCAAGCGAAGTTCATGGTTTACATCGTTGATGCTGACAATTCAAACTAGATAGTGACTTAGCAGATGCCTGAACTGTTAGTTGATGAGTACCACAACCTTCACACAGCAAATTATTTTCTATATACTAACGAACACTTAAAGGTATCACCCCACGAATCTGGGGAGGTACAGGTTTCAGCCGGCTAATGCTAATGTCGTAGATTGTGGGGAAGACGCTGATTCCGTTCATCTCTCCCTGTACCAGTGCAAACGGAGGTCCTAGCAACGCTGTTTGTTATGACGGCTTCGTCCAAATGGGTGTTCGACGAATCGCAGACGGGCGGGACGCAATGGTTGCACATTGCAACAGAAGCTGGGTGTATCCCCGCTCAGTCCCCCCTAATGATCTTGAAACACGGCGTGGAAGACTGCATTTCTTTCAACGAAGTACGTGTAAATGCTCCACCCTTGTGTACACGCCGCCTTCACGACCGATCAGTCAGAGGTCAATGAGATCTCCTCACCAACAGGGTCAAGCGTGTAGTTGGAGAAGAAACCTTCCCGATAACGATCCCCTCCACAGAAGACCAGAAAACGAACCTTCATCTCATTCTTTCAAGTATAGCCGCTCATATAGCAATGAAAAAGTGGTCGTAATAAACAGAGTTAAAGAAACAAACTGGACGCTTAATAAATAAACCAAACAATATAATACATCAAATATTAATAATAAGTGGTATAATGAATATTAATATAAAGTGCCGCAAGTAAAATAAAAATATATAATATAATATGGACGTCACTAATAGTTTACTGCAAGGATTAGAAGTAAGTCAGTACATATATGCACATATAAATTGAAAAGATGAGGAAGCCTTTAAGAGTATTCGACGACACAAATCTTCTTTTGACAGTGATTTTAAACGTTCGGAAGTTTAATCCCCGCAGGAACCAATATTTTTGCAAAGTGGAAGAAACAGCTGCAAACGTTTTAAAACCATCTTATCACTATTTCTACTATATAATAATTTAACTCATCGACAATGGAAACGAAATGTTGAGACTTCGATCCGCGCCGGAATTTTTCTTTTTTCCACAATAGAAAAAAACTAATACCGAGGCAGAATGCATTCTTGATCACCTTGATCACCTTGACTCCCGTTGATCTTCGAACTGGTCGAGCGGGCGCCAGTAATTCTTCCATTTGTCCCGATCGCGTGCCAGAGTAGCCCAGTGGTTCCTCCTTTCGCGTGGGACACGAAGAGCATCATATTTTTCTTTGAAGGACTTCGTGAAGAAATCTGACCATCGGGTCGACGGTCTTCCTGTAGTGCGCTTAATATCGCGGGGAACCCAGTCGCTCACGGCTCTGGTCCAACGGTTGTCATTAAAGCGCATCACGTGTCCGGCCCACCTTATTTTACTTTCCTTGGCAAACGCGGCGGCGTCTCTAATCTTCGATCGCTGACGTAGGAGAGAACTTCGAATCCCGTCCCTCACTTGCGTGAAACGGGATACTCCTAGCTTCACTCTCTCAATTGCGCGTTCAATGACGCTCACCACGTTTTCTTCCTGCTTGCGAAATGCCCAGGTTTCCGAAGCATAGGTCAAAGCAGGAAGTACGGTGGTGTTGAAGAGGTGAGCACGGAGCCGGGTGTTCCTGGTCTTCTTCACTACATCCTCGATGCTCCTGTACGCTCCCCAAGCCGCTCGTCTCCTCCTGCCCAGCTCGGGGGTCAGGTCGTTCATCATGTTCAGTTCCCGACCCAGATAAACGTAGCTGGTGCACTCGGATATGTTCGTTCCGTTGAGCGTGAATGGGGCATCCGAGACCCATCCGTTCCGCATGAACATCGTCTTTTGTAGATTCAGCTGAAGACCGATGCATCCACATGTTTCGTCGAATTCGGTCAGCTGGTTGGCTGATGCTAGGTGTTACCAGTACGATGTCATCAGCAAAGCGCAAATGGTGTAGCTGCCGACCATCAACCTTCACTCCCATGTCGTCCCATTCCAACTTTCGCATTGCGTTCTCGAGGGTGGCTGTGAATATTTTGGGTGAAATTGTATCACCTTGTCGGACCCCCCTCTCCACGTCAATGATGATGTTCTTGTAGAATGGCGAAATTCCGGTCGTGAAGTTACTGTACAACTCTCGAAGTACCTTTATATATTGAGTAGGGACGCCTTAGTTGTCCAAGGCTTCCACGACCGCTTCCGTCTCAACCGAGTCGAAAGCCTTCTTTAAGTCGATGAAGGTGAGACAGAGCGGCATCTTGTACTCTCGTGATACCTCGATGAGTTTCGAAACAGTGTGAATGTGGTCAATCGTGCTGAATCCTTTTCGAAACCCTGCTTGCTCGCATGGCTGTCCTTCATCCAAGACTTTTTCAATCCTATTAAGGATTACTCTTGTAAAGAGCTTGTAGATGACGGACAGTAGGCAGATTGGGCGATAGTTGCCGATGTCATGTGGATCTCCCTTTTTATACAACAACACGGTCTTGCTGGTTTTCCACTGTTTAGGAACCTTGCATTCCGACAGTTAACGTGTAAAGAGCCTCGCCAGGGTGTTGATGAGTACTGGCGGAAGGCTCTTCAGGCGTTCTGGTCTTATTCTGTCGGGACCGGGTGCCGTACGATTTCTTACCGACATGATAGCATGTCGTATTTCGGACGGGAGAACCTCTGGAATGACTTGTCCATCTTCCCTCAGATGGTGAGGAGGCAAGTGGACATGGCTGTCGAAGAGATCAGAGTAGAAGTCGTAGATGATTTTCTCCATCCCCCTTCTCGATGCAATGGCTGTTCCCTTTGGGTTCCGGAGAGCAGTCATCCTCGTCTTGCGACTGGCGAAGTCTCGACGGGCATAGCGGATGCTTTTCCCCGCCTCTGCAGCTTCAGCCAGCCAGCACTTCTGCTCTTCTCTCTTTAAGGTCTTCCTTTATCGCCTCTCGGCAAAGCCTTGCGAGCTCGGACGTGAGTTCTTGGTTCCCTGCGGCTCGTGCTGCTCCACGCTGGCGTATCAGCTCAAGAGTTTCAAGAGACAGGCGCCTCTTGGTGGTTTTAAAACTCTCAGCCTTCTTCACGCAGTCGTGAAGGTGTTCGACAAGCCGGTCATATTCCTCGTCGATGTTGTCCATTGCGGAATCTTCCCAAAAGCCGGCTAGCGTAGCGAAGAGATCCCAGTTGATGGTAGTCCTGGGATTTCTCTCTCTGAACTTGGCGGCTTTCTCTGCTCTCCTTGTGAAGGAAAATCTTCCTCGGAGGAGGCGATGGTCCGATCCCGTGTAGAACTTTGGTACAACACCGAAGTCCGTCAGGCAGAACCTTTTATTGACGATGATGTGGTCTATTTCACTACGGTACCCTCCACCGGGTGACTCCCACGTCCAGCGTAAAGAAGAGGGCTTCTGAAATTGCGAGTTCCCATGGATGGTCTTAGTCGTCATGATGAACTCGGAGAGCCTCTCTCCCTGGTCATTCCATTGTAGGCCGTGGGTCCCGATGTGAAGTTCCTCCGGCGTTCTTCTTGGGCCAACCTTAGCGTTGAAATCGCCAACTATGACCTTGTAGAAGGCATGATCTTCTTGGTAGAACTTCTCCAGGTCCATATAGAAAGCTTCGACTTCTTCTTCTTCGTAGCTTGATGTTGGAGCGTAAACGACGAAGATAGTCAAAGCTGGTATTGGGCCACATCTTCTCATCCGCAGACGTCCGATTCGGGTCGTAAGTTGTTCAAAAGAGTCGATGTTCTTTGCCATACTCGTGTTGACGAGGACGCCAACTCCACCAACACCTCTACTGTCGCATGTTCCTAAGAACAGTTCTTCTCCAGTTTCATACACGGCGTTGAGAGGGTGACGTCGTCTCGTCTCGGTCAGTCCGATGACGTCGTACTTGATCTTCTTGGCTTGCATCATCAGATCTTCGATGGCCGCTTCCGATGCAAGCGTACGTGCGTTATAAGTACAGATCGCCATCCTAGTCCTTTTCCGTTTTGGTAGCCTACATGACTCCTGCAACCCCGTCCTACCTGGCGCTACCGTACCAGGCTTTCCTCCGGAATCAGTAGACTCTTTTCTATTACTGTGTTTTGCTTAAAAATTTTAAAACCCATGGGCAGGTTGCAAGCCTCTAGTCCCATGAGTTTCTGGGAGAACTTTCGTTCTCCCGGTGTGGACATGTGGAGCTTATTTGTTGGAGGCGACTCCAAACCGCCTCCCTTGCACCTCCCAGTCACTTGATTGCAGGCTTTTGGCCGGACCGACGTGCGGGATACAAGAATGTCATGAGTCAGTCCTGGCTCAGCAGAAACAGGGAGTCCATCCCCTGAATCCACCTGCGTCTCTGGGCAAGCGCAAGGTCGCGTTTGGTCCGCGATTAGCCCCCTATCCTCCACCCGGGGACGCGCCACGTAGCCTCGCGACTAACCGGCTGTGATCCCTCTAGAGAGGGAGATCCGTGGGAATGCATTCTAAAAGCATTTTTCACCATTTTCTACTTCCTGCACATTTCTACTCATTGATAGTGATTCTACACAATTCTACTCATTGATAGTGATTACAGACAATTACTTACTTGAATTAACCGGCGGGCCGATGTCATCGCCTTAGGCGGTTACCCGCATCTTCACCGAGGTGTGTCGTCCTTGAACATATCTGCCCAACCTTCTCGGTCTCCTGCGAGAGTTTGCACAGAACCGATCCATTCGTCACTGTTCCATATCCGGCGAAACCTTGCGTCTCGTCTGAACTGCCTGTCCACGCCGAGTATCCTCAGGTCCTATTCCACCACCTCAGTCCAGAGCTTCCGCTTGTGGGCAAGTGGCCTCTTCCAGCTTGAATCCGACAGAGTCCTCAAAACTCATTGAACAAGGCAATTTGTTGGTCTCCTTATTAAATGACCAAAGCAGCGAAGACAATTTTCTGAAGCCACTTTCGATGGCGGTGCAAGATGTTGATATCTTCCACGTGTCATTCGCAGGTGTACCACATCAGTTTCTGCGTGAAGATCTTCATTTTGGGATACCCTAGGCCAATAATAGCCAAGCAGCACTACATCCGGCTGGTGTTCGAACTGCAGTAGTTGTTCGTTGATTCATGTCATCAAATGAACGAACTTTCATGGTAATCTATCGACGCGGAGCACGTCGAGAAGACGGCCTCGATGAGGAGGGTCGAAAGGGGCTTCAAAGTCCAGAAAGGCTATTTGCATCGGCTGTGAGTACCGCTCCCAGATTTCGGTCACTCTCCTAACGATAAACACCTGGTCAGTCGTAGATCGGCTTCAGAATCCAGCTTGCTCGTCGTGCGTTGTTTTTTCGCGATGTTTAATAAGTCGGTCCAGGATAATCCGCACCAAAACTTTGCACATAACACGCAGCAAGGAGATTTCTCGATAATTCCTAGGGTCTGTGAACTTCTAGTGGAGAGGAATTATAACAGCGAGCCTTCACGGGTCAGGTATCCTTTCGTCTATCCATATTGAACCGATGATCTTTGTCATTTCACGAATCTTAGACGAAGGAAGATACATCAGCATTTCCGAGCTGATTCCATCGTCTCCACCAGATTTTCCATTTCTCATCTTTTGGATAAAGATCAGAACCTCCGACTCGGTCGGTGGTTCCTGGCTAACCGCATATGTCGGGCTATGCAACAAGACCGCGATAACGAATTGAAATGGCCAGTGATGCGAGCGACACATACAGAATTCTACGTGTATCTTGTCTCCGCAGATGCAAAGACAAACTTCTTCCGCGGCATTTGAACCGGGAGTGCTTTCTTCGCACTCGTCCTGGATGCACTCTGCAAAGAAATCCGCAAGAAATCAAGCTTCTTTCTGGTCCGTACTCCAACATGAATAGACACACGTTGGCGGGAATTCGTTCTGCACTCTCGCCTTTCAGATGTAATGTCGATGTTCGATTGAGGAGGTACACCTCGGTTAATCTTGTGGAACTGTATCTTAATGCTGAGAAGAACTGGACGGTCTGAGTCGAGAGCAACGTTCCAAACATCTCTGGGTTTTTGGATATCCGACTGGGGGATTTTCTTCGTCAGAACGTAGTCCAGGTAAAGTTTGAGAGTCCTCATCTTCCGCTTGCGCTGCTCTTCAGGCGTCAAAAGGGTTGAACCCTGCCACATGAGCTGATGGCGTCGATGAATCCTCTTAAATGTGGAAGCGATGATGAGGCCCGTCTGTCTGTTCGCATAAGTCAACCAGACGGCCACCGTTGTCCGACGTGCACTCCGCTGGATAATACCATTTTCCTAGCACATCAGATTGTTGTTCGAATCCCTTCATTTGCGTCGACTCCGACAACGACAACCTGCTGGTTGGGTATTTTAGACATTAACGCATTAATTTCATCGTAGAAGGCGTCCTTACTGTTATCCTCAGCGGTTTCAGTAAGTGTATTGGCACTTACGATTCAGAGTTTACGTCCTCTGCGATACCGCAGTCGTACGAAGGCACATCTAGATGACATTGAGCCAAATCCCTCCACCAGTACCTGCAGTATATGGCGTAATTTTCGATTCTGATGACGGGCAATCTCTCCCACGTGTTTCCTGCAGTGCAGCAAAGGGCGCACAGAGATATTGCAGAAGCCTAAACAGGGCGGTTTGTTGGAGCTCACTCGATAGTGTTCGGCAGTTCAGCGTGACGAAACGAATAGTTGTTGCCGAAGATTCCATGCTCCCTTCAGGCAGCTGATCATTCAGGTTGTAGGTTCTGGCGATGTACTGGACGACTGCACCTTTTTGCAACATATGGGAATTTTTCGCCATATAACAGTGTAGGTCACATCGCTCGTACTTTCCCAATGCGTACACACCTGATTGCGTTTAGTTACAGCACGGCCATCACGAATAGGTAGCAATCTGACTTGTATACGCGGCCGATTACAGACAATGATTAGTTTGATCCTTGCCGAGATCTCAATTTTTGGAAAACCTGATAAAAATTACTGAAAAGAACTCTCCACCGCCAGTTTTTCCGAAATTGGATTTAGAACACTTTTCACCGCATTGAGGTGTTATCAGAGATCGTTTTAGCGACTAGAACGAAACCTTGATTGGAAATTACTGCTTCACTGATCGAATTTAGCAGCTTGAAAAAAATATGAATAATGGACTACAGAAGAGACGGAGGAAGACAAAGGTGGCTGCTTCCTGTTAAGGAAGATTCACGTTATAGAAAGGTTAAAATATCCTTTTTAGGAACCCTCTGATTTTTTTTTTGAATGCTAGTTGAGGAAAACTTGAGAAATTTAGCATTTTTCTCAACCTTTTTTCAACTAGGTCTTGAAAGAACGAAATTTATCTGGAAAAATGTAAAAATGAGTTGTGATAGAAGAATTTTTCTCTACAACATACTTCAAAACGAACTCTTCATTATGGAATACGAGTTGAGTAACTGAAGTTCGTTTGAAGTCGCACAGATTTTAACGCGTTGCCAAAAATCTGAGATTTCGCACTTGCAAGGTTACGGTAGCGCGGTTGAAAAATTCGTAGTCATATTTTGATGGAGCATCAAGGAAAACTCTCGGCTGCTAATTTTGGTCTCTATATGTGCTATGGTTCTCCCTCATTTTTGAGAGAAGTTCGAAAATTTGAGGAAAAATCTAGAATTTTTGTCAGCTAGGTTTCAAAAAAAAAGTACAGACAGAATACAAATACAGAAGAAAAATGCAGAAAAAAATAGAAATACAAATTGCATGCAGCTTTATTGGATGAGATTCACGGTGAGTGTCGATATTCAGAAACTCGTGGAGCCTACTTTGCACTAATTTTATTCCTATTTGTGCCTGTGGATGCCTTTTCTTCTCTAACAGCATCGAAATTGCTTTTTCGAGTTATGATAATAAATTCGTTACTGTCGTATGTAAAATGTACTATTTTAACTCTCGCACACCAGATCAAAAAATCTGACTTTTGTCAGGGATTGATCCCTGACAGTGGCAATAAAAACTGGCTAGACATCACTTTCTGCCATGAGTACTAAGTATTATTGACCTCAGTGAGCTCCAGCCGACTATGGATACCGGATAACCACTATGATTCTTTCTCTCTTACTCAATATTTTCCATTTTCTTGGTGAAATTTTTACAATATTTTTTATTAACAACTCACTTAAAAGCAAGGCCGCAAGACTCAAGTTTTCGTTCAGAATGCATGCATAATTTACACTCTTTTTCTTGCCTTCGTTCTCTTGACCCCTCGCATTTATGATAATCCGGATTTCCTTCATTTATTTAGTATTCTCCCAGACTAGTCCTGGACTAAAAGGCGTAAAATTATGCCAGCAAAATCTTTAAGAAAATACTTCTGCCATCTAGTTTTCTAACATTTTGCATCTCTTAATATGAGTTTACTTGAAATCGACTCTCCTCGTCTTTTTCTTCTTCCTTTATTCATTTTTTCTCCTCTTTTGGCAAGCCTTACGACCCCCCCCTCCGACACCCCTCTTACGACCCCTTGTCGAGAAATTCTCAACGCAACCTTGACCCTGCTCACCAACTTATTTAAGTAAAACCAATGGAAATGCTGCTGTGGGGAGCAAACCAAACGATTGATTGCGCTCTGCTTTAAATAGGACGTATTTATATACGAGTGCTATTGCTACTACATATTTTAAAGTATTAGAGCTAACTCAGTCGTTGCATTTGTTTCAGAGAACCTTTTTTCGGAGGACTGGAAAAATTACGAAATATCAACTGTCCCTTACTAATAAGGACACCCTCATTATTTACAAAACTTCAGAAAACGGTGAGTATTTTCGCTCTGTAGATTGTGCTAGCACTAAAAACTTAGGTAAACACTTGAGTGTTCCAGATCCGACAGTAATAATGTGGTATGAAACCTATCATACCATACTATCAATCTCGAGCCTGGAACACTCAAGTGAATGAGCGCTCTAGGTCAGGTGATCTGTAGACGAAATGCTGTAGTCGGCTGTACGTAATTGTATACGTCATGATCAAAATGTGAAAAAAAGCATATCCGATTAAAAGTGGTAATCGAGAGAATATAAAATATTATTACTATCACATCGACATAGACATCGCATGTCCCAAACACCCCTGTCTCTTGTCTATCCATCACTTTCGCTTTCGGAGGATATTTCTACTCACCCAAAACGACCGCGATTCTAGAATTCGACAAAAGCGCATCTCGGAAATCGTAATTTCACGATATCGCACGAGGTCTGCACGCCGAATAGACTGTTCTGGGTTTCACTGTTTCCTCGCATTTTGGCTCACCAATAAGGTTACCCCGTTCCTTTGAAGAGGAACAGGGTGTACATATTATTTATTTGTTACTACATTTACTACATATTTATAAACGTCTATTCTTACTTTGGACTGCGCTGCCCTAGATACGTAAATCATGATAGGGCAAATTAGTATTATTAGATTTATTAGATTAGAGAATTGGTAGGCTCACAGTCGAATTTCGCGTGCGATGGGGTCGATCACAAAGGGCTGGTCAAGGACTTGAATAACGGTTGTATGCCACTCTCGTTGCTCCGGTTGTTCTTCAGCATATAGCCGAGGTAGCAGAACTCATTCACAAGTTCGACCGGCTGCTCATGTCCACTGACCCTTTGCAAAGGTTTTGAGGAGACCCACATCTGCTCATACGTATCAGTTCGCTGGCGAAATCTATATTTACATCAAGGTCCGATACAAGGTCGACAAGTTTCACTTCAGTTCCACTGGTGTAAGTTTCGTACCACTTCCCCTGCGAATGTCACAATATCGTCGAGATCCGCCCAAAGGCCGTTCTGATGATGCTAGGATGATTCCGGCAGGACACTCTTTGACTGTTCCTTGCATGATGTCATCAATACAGGAATTAAAAAGGGGAGCTTCTTCCACTGTCCCTTGTCTTACTCTGGCTGGTGTTCGCACTATAACAGCTGCTCGTTGATTCATGTCATCAAGTGGACGAAGCGCAAAAGGTTAACTGCACTGGCCTTGAGCACCCTGCAAGCAGTGGAAGGCGTTGGGAGAATTCTGATAACATTTTTCCACGAACCAAGTATCTTTTTCTTTATCCATAATGACTAAAGGACCTTCCTCACTCCACAAATCCCGGATGGAGGAAAACATCGTATCATTTCTGCACTAATTCCGTCATCTCTACCTGAAGAGAGCGATACAGTTATCAATGTTGAGGCCGACAGACACATTTTCATTTGGCCGCTATACTCTCTTAATAATGCATAGGCTTTCTCCAAGTTTCTGTCTTCGTATAACGTTTCGAACTCCCTTGGTTTCGACGTCCATTCGTTTTCGCAATTTTGCAGCTGACGATGCAGATTCTTTCTCAGACGCTTCTCCTGGTTGAGTGCTGGTGGCATATGCAGAATTATAAGCGAATGTTGTCTCCTCAAAAGCGAAAGCAAACTTTCACCTCAAATATAGAGTTCAGAGTCAGTTTAGAATCGGAAGAGCTTCTGTTTTTACTTCGCGAGAGACTTCAAAAGAATCTGGATCTAGATGATGTAAATCGCAAAGCTTACCCCTGGTCCGTATCCAACATGAATAGATAGATATACGTTGGAGAAATTTTATCCTGCACTTTTCGTTTTTCAAGCATGCTACGTCAATTTTCGGTTCAGGAGGAATTCTCTGACTTCTCTCGTGAAACCGTATTTTGAATCTGAGAGGAACCGAACGGTAGTCAGTGGCGAATGCGGCGTCCCAAACAATTCCAGATTTCCGACTGGGGAATGCTGCTCATTAAACCAAGCCGAGCTGAAGTTTAAGAGTTTTCATCCTCTTATTTTGAGATTTTTCATCCTCAGGCGTTAGAGACTATTGCCTCCTAAGTCGACATGGATGATTATTCTTGAACATGGAATCAATTATAAGGCCTGTCCCTTCACACAAGTTGACTAAACGGATGGTGTCCACATCATCTATAAAAAAGATAAGGATGTCCCAGTAGATGGTGTCTCTGTAGCCTCCGATACTGAAGACGACCCGGTCTCTGATGCGTGTTCCTGAAGGGCACGAGACGTAGAGAAATTGCGGAAGTCTTCCTGAATGTGAAGAGAAGGTGGGTTGTTGGAGTCCACTCAACGGCACTCAGCAGTACATCTTGACAGTACCGTTTTTCGCTTTCTGGGGATTTTGCGTCATACAGTTGTGCAGGCTATATAAATCGTATGTTTCTGAAATACCTGAATGCTCGATCGCGCTCGGTGTAACAGAGGGATACTCCTGAAGCTGCTGTTCATGTTCGCATTTCGCGTAAGATAACCTAAGTGCAAAATAATTAACAATAACAACATAATTCAGGGCTAATTCTTTCACTAAACTCCGTAAGAAAGACTAGTGTGACTACGCAGACCGTTACTATGAATACTGGAAGAGTTTTGGTAAATTTTGTTTGGATACCACATCGATAACGCAGTGGAAAATACTTGAGAAGTCTTTCAGCTTGTCTGCCGCTACAGAATTGTATTTGACTTCGGAACTCTCAATATCTTCCTTATCAATGATGCTATTCACAGATGGAGAGTTGCTCTTGACGAAGTTATCGACAAATATTCTCGTCTTTACTACGAGCTTCCTGAAGGTTATAATCACACATAGTTTTGTAGACACCTCATCGAATAGAATGTAATCTTCAGAATCCAATACTGTCTCTGAAAAGCAAGGTTGTCTGTCGCCAAGGTGCCAGGAAACTCAAAAGAGCACCCCATGCAATGATTCGGTTGTGTGCACAGGAACGCCCTCTAAGCTAACGGTAAGTAAGTCGGACATATAGATTGTTACCTTGTGGGATGTCATATGCAGGAAATATGTGACGAGAAAAATTGCACTTTCAGCTTGAAACGGAGCCAAGTCGCAGATCTTCAGTAGGTTCTCCTTATATCTCAAGTTCCAGCAAAGATGTGTCTGCGAGAGAACCCCTGTCAGTTGTTCATTTTCCTTGCTTTCGTCTTTCTGAGTAGACTTCTAAACGATACTATTGTCTAGGCAGTCAGTTCGTCGTGGAAAACGAAGTGTGGCCAGTCTTAGAGCTCGTATTCAACGTAAGATCTGCGCTACCTCATCGCTCCGCCCGTTCAAAAGTAAGCAAAGCGTGGAGCCGTCAAAAGCCTGCCAGGTTTACGAGAGAGAGGTTTGATTTACTATTTTTTATTTTAGTATTTTATAAAAATACGTCTATCAAATTGGAACACAAACGAATAGAATCATTCCTAGAGTGATCCACTTTCTGGTTTTTTAATTATTTCTCACAAATGGTGGAGTACCAAAAACTGGCCATGTTGATTGGCCCATTCCACGTGTCGCGACGTTAGACAGTGCTTGCATGTATTTTTCTGGCTTTGGTTGCCTCTGTGGTAAAAAACATCGTGCAGAATCGAGTGGCTTCGCCTGCTTCGCCCGGCATCTAGACTAGAATAGCGAAAAAGTGCATTTGCAATATTAGCTGGGGTAGTTGATCCTAGTTAATGACCGGCAAGTTTTGTTAAGGCTGATCCCCTTACTTTATGCCTTAATGTTTTGCACACACACTTTTTTGTAAGAAGTAAAAAGCTAAGGTTGATATTTATCCTAAAGAAGAAAAAGCTTGCCATTTTTTCCCAATATTGAACCTAGTTAGAAAGTCACATTTAGTTCATTGGACATATGAACATTGGATTCAGTGCGTCCTAAAATTTATAAAACAAATTCCTTGTTCAGCTTCTTCAAATGCCTCGGCTGGTGCCCCCAATGAGGAAGCGCAGGAGCAATGATACTATTGAACCACTCGTCGTTATGTCAGAGACATCTGCCACTTCTGTTCCTCCACTTCCTAGCAACCCACCTCCCAGTCTCTCATGCACTAACCAGCATAATTCCTCCAAACAGGAAGAAGTCGATGCCGCATCTCCACCAAAGAATGTGTCTTTCAAAACGGCATTGACAAGCTCTTCCTATCAGAAACCTAACAACTCTGATGTTATGCTGTCGCTGTGCACTACACCATCCGCTTCTTCAGAGTACCCAGAGGATGCCAACACTGCCATTTCGGAGAAATCTGCGATTTCTAAAAAGAGCGTCAAAGTGAACCAGGCACCTGCTTCGGCGAACGTACTGACCCATTTAATTGGAGACAACCCTGATGACTCTGAAATTGTTCAAGATTCTGGTATTGAGAATCAGATCACCCCAATGAAGCCAATGAGATATTTCACAAGAACCTCGGCGGTTTTGGAAACAGGAGATTCGCGCCTTAGCAGCAGTAAGACGGACCCGCCTACAAAAATTCTTGTCACTAGTGCTGTCGCTGAGGAAACTCCCGATGCTCCTGCAAAACCCTTGCGACCCCTCATCGTGCCATTCACAATTAAAAAACCTCATCTTCTAGCTAGACCCAACATCTTCGCAACTCCTATCCGTCCACCTCGTGGTCGTGAAGCCGTCCACTTTTCCATTTCTCCTTATCAGTCCGGAGATGAAGACAACTCACCGAATGAGTCTAGAAGTCACGAAAAAACTTCGCTACCGAACACGGCCGAAGATGTGCTGTTGGATGCTGTAAACCAAGCCGAACATCCAGAAAACACCGAATCAATTCCTTCCGGAGAAAGTGAAAATGAAGACTGGCAAAATTCTCAAATGGCATAAAAGAAGCACTAAAAATAATGCAGAAAAATCCATGACACTTTTCGGGATTTGTAAAGCTGAGCTTCGATAAAATGTCGTTCTGCAAATGTATAAAATGTATACAGGAAAAATGCCGGAGCAAAATTGTGTAGTAAAACCAGCTCAAAATCTTCATATGAAGTAGACTAGATATCTCAAAGCAAATTCCTAGAAATATACCTCTTACCTATATTGGTTAAAAGTGAGTCGAAAGTCACCAACTACGCAAGTTGAGATAATATATATTGGTCAAGTGGAGCAAATCTAGAATATTGTACTGTCTTGTAACTTCTACCGCAGATATAAACTGCAATGGTCAGTCTCTTCCCTTGCTTCAGGGAAACTTTTTGATAGGTTATGTATCTAAAACACATTCTTTCATCTAGTGGGGTTGGTTTCAAGATGAAAAAAAGACGTAGATGACAATGAAAAAATAAAGACAAAAAACGTTACCTTGACACGGAGGTTAATTACTACATTAAGTTATTCGTGTCAAAGGGTGTTCATACTTCAAAGCTCAAGCTTTTTGTTTACTTTTACCCAGAACGTTAAAGGGAGTCGTGCACGATCGAAGGAGTCAATTAAGCTCCTAAGGCAAGAGTGCGCAGAGCTACCACTTCACCCGTTCATGAATCCTTATGTTAAACACAGCATACCACGAATCTGACGTGATGAGAGAATCCGCGGGAAAACCTAGAGTTGGGGTTCGGAGAGGTTCGGCCGTGTCTGAACCAGTTAGGGTTGCTGGGTCAGGGGTCGTTCTGCTCACCTTTAACAATTCAGATGTGAATATGATTGTAAACATTTCCTCCTTCGGCATCATTTGGCTGACATTGTCTAGTAGCATCTTAAACGTACTACTAGAACTGTGTAAGTACAGCTGAATCAAAAAGTGTAGTTTTTGGCGGAGAGATCACATCATTGACCGGATGTGATTGTTCTGTTTAGTTGTTACTTGAGCGGAGGGAATATTGGAGTACAATGTAGTTGGAGGAAAATGCATGACCAGTCTGACACCGTAACCAAGGGACTGATGAACGGTTTTCTTGCCAGGACCCATTCGCCCAGGAAGGAATAGGTGACGTCAGGATGTGAGATTCATTGGATTCCTTGCATGATTTTCCGAGCATTTTTGAAGTGTTCTCAGCAGTTCTTGTTTTTGGAGCAGAACACCAGCTGTGACAAATGAATGACTCTTTCAAACAATTTCTGACTGTGGAGGCTGGTATGTGTTGTAGATAAAGTCCGTAAGGAAACAGAATTCTTCCACTCATTTGAGCAGAAGGACAAAAAATTAGTTGATCATTGGTCTCGCCGTCACGTCAACAGATTAGATGTGCAAAAACACAATGAAACGTGCAAATCGAAGTCGTAAGTAGTGAACTTCTAACGATGTAGACTCTTTTGAAAAGTTCAGTGGGCACAAGGGTCTACGTAAAAAATAAACAAGGACTCATGTATTATAATCCTTTCTGGACTTGAAAGAGATATTTTTAATATAAAACAAGCAACACACGTATATATGTTACCACAGCATGTGAATTTGAAAACCAATTGAAATGTTAGGAAAAATGCACTGAACGCTGGAAAGTCTTGGGACAGTGAATCAAAAACTGCCTAAAAACTGATAATCTTACAGAAATAGAAGAAAATTGAGTTCGTTCAGATTTACCCTAGAATTGTTAGAGGCTCCATCAACTATATTTGGAGCACCAGAGTCTCGAGACACATGCTTGATTTTGGGAAGTGCTTCAGGGGAATCAAAGGCATTAGTGCATCCATTGCGATATCATCGCGCACCACGTTTTCATGCTGTCATTTCGCTTTGAGGAGGAAGATTACGACATCAGTTAATTGGTGAAACGTTTGGACCTCAATTTTTGAACATCAGTGCTGATAAATGGTGGATATCCCTGTCAAGTGGGTCTGACATGTTCATTTGAACAAAGAGACACTGGAATGCTGAAATTGTGCTCGCTTCTTCCTCTTCTTCCTAGTGTTTGTTGCAGGGTCCGCCTTTCTACTTATTGTCTTCCATTCGGTTCGATCCAGCGCATTAGTTGTACGCAAACGCGCATCTTTCATATCCAGCTTCACAAGGTCCAACTCCTAGGCCTGCCCCGCGGCCTCACGCCTGAAACGCCAAGCTTCAGAGAGATTTGGAACAAAATTCTCCTCTCGCCGCAAGACGTGACCAAACCGTCTCAGCCGCGCCTCTTTCATCATTTCAGTTATCGGGACGACGCCGAAGATGGAGCGTACAATTTCGATGTTTACTTTGTATTTAAGCGTTAGACATATCGTTCATTTCAACATCCGCATCTCCATAACGTGCAGCCCTCTTTCCAAGGCTTTCGTCCAGCACTCGCATCCGTAAAGGGCAACAGGACGCACAACCGTCTTCTAGATTTTCAACTCCAGTAGAACAGCAACTTTCCTGTCGCACAGTGCGAGTGTTGCCACTTTTCATTTCATCCACGCCGCATTATCCTTCTTGATCAATGTCGCCTGTGAAAGTCACTTTGGATTCAAGGGTTTTAAAACAGTCCACCTTAAGTGAATCGGTGCCATCGTCACGAATTGAGCCATCTTCTATCCTAGGTCCGTACTCCATGTACTCAGTTTTTGATACATCGAGGCGCAATCCATGTTGCTGCAGCCGATCCTTCCAAGGCAGCGAAGATCACCTTGAGACTCCGACACGAGCATGACATCGTCGGTAAAGAGTAGGGTCCACAGATGCTCTTTTTTTTTCTTTTTCTTGATCAACGTCGCATGTGAAAGTCACTTTGGATTCAAGGGTTTTAAAACAGTCCACCTTAAGTGAATCGGTGCCATCGTCACGAATTGAGCCATCTTCTATCCCAGGTCCGTACTCCATGTACTCAGTTTTTGATACATCGAGGCGCAATCCATGTTGCTGCAGCCGATCCTTCCAAGACTGCGAAGATCACCTTGAGACTCCGACACGAGCATGACATCGTCGGTAAAGAGTAGGGTCCACAGATGCTCTTTTTTTTTTCTTTTTCTCGATCAACGTCGCCTGTGAAAGTCACTTTGGATTCAAGGGTTTTAAAACAGTCCACCTTAAGTGAATCGGTGCCATCGTCACGAATTGAGCCATCTTCTTAGGTCCGGTACCCATGTACTCGTTTTTGATACATCGAGGCGCAATCCATGTTGCTGCAGCCGATCCTTCCAAGACTGCGAAGATCACCTTGAAACTCCGACACGAGCATGACATCGTCGGTAAAGAGTAGGGTCCACAGATGCTCTTTTTTTTTCTTTTTCTTGATCAACGTCGCCTGTGAAAGTCACTTTGGATTCAAGGGTTTTAAAACAGTCCACCTTAAGTGAATCGGTGCCATCGTCACGAATTGAGCCATCTTCTATCCTAGGTCCGTACTCCATGTACTCAGTTTTTGATACATCGAGGCGCAATCCATGTTGCTGCAGCCGATCCTTCCAAGACTGCGAAGATCACCTTGAGACTCCGACACGAGCATGACATCGTCGGTAAAGAGTAGGGTCCACAGATGCTGCTTCTGGATTCCCTTCATCATCGTATCCATGCACAGTATGAACAGCAGGGGTGAGAACCCTGATAAACCCCTACTTGTACAAAGAATGGCCTGCTTATTCCAACAGCACACCGTACAACGCTGGTAAGCTTGGCATAAAGCAGTTTCGTTCACCGCACATATTCTTCTGGTACTCGATGCGACCTCATGGACATCCATAATAGCTCATGTGGGACCCGGTCAAAAGCTTTCTTCAAAAGCAAAAAGCAGATCAAGAAAAGCAAGATGCACACCGCAGTTCTTTTCTCGATGTTTCTCCAGGAGGATGCGGACAGCATGAATAGCATCTACAGTGCTGCAGTCCTTCACAAAACCGCACTGAGTGAGCGAAACGCTGACAGTCGTCCTCAGACGAGCTTCCAGGACACGCTCAAAAACGTTCATCGTGTGGCACAGCAGTCATATAGGCTTGTGCAAAATGCATTCAGCAATGTCTCCTTTCCCTTTCCAGATAAGCACGGTCCCGGAAGTTTGCCAAATGCCTTGAGTCCCTTTCTCTGCAACGATCTTGTTAAATAAAGTTGTGAGCAACACGGATCCTCGATCTCCCAGCAGCTTCATTAGGAACGGTTGCCTTGTTCGACTTCATTTTTGAGAGAGCAGCATTGACTTTGACTGCAGTAATTGGTAAAACAGGACCCTCGATGCTGGGAACAGTTGGGATGGGGGGGGATGACAAAACTCTTTGTTACACAACTGATTGTGGTACTCTAGCCAGCTCTCCAGGATCTGATCAGAGCGACGCAGAACGGCGCCATCAGCTCGCTTAACGATCTTGGTGTGCTCCATATCCAACGTTGAGCAGTGACGCGCTCCGACTAAACAATACACTGCCCGCTCGCCTTCTCTGGCATCAAGCATGTCGCAGCCTTGTAGCGTTCGGACTTGGCCTTGGAAACTGCCTTCTTAGCCTCTCTCTTCGCCGCTAGGCACCACAATATTCAGGCTGACATGTCCACCACCAGCTTATAGCCTAGCTTATTTTTGGACTTCTTTACATGAATTGCCGGCTGAACGTCCCCGTTCCAAAACCACGTAGGATTTTGTATATTAAGCTTACCTAGAGTCGTTTTTCCCAGAGTGTCCTCCGCGGTCAAGCGTATGACGCTGGAAATAGGACACCACATTTCCTCCACACCACGGGTAGGGAGGGGGAGTGTAGACGGAGCCACGCATGCGGAGAATACCTCCTTTCGATCCTCCAGATCCCACCGTTTGATGCGCTGTCCTTGGATGTCTCCTCCTTGGACGGAATATTTCCAAGTTAATGACGAGCAAATGGTGTAGGATGGCGAAATGGTCTGTAGGGATGACTTTTGAATCCTGCAGAAGTCAGCGATCCCGTCGGCGTAACATTCAGACATCTGTTAGTGTTTCGCGACTGCTGTTGGTGTACGTGATTAAATGCGATTTTCTTTTCCAATACTGCATGTCTGCAATGATCAAGTCACTTGCAACAATGTACTCCAGGATTCGTTTTGAGCTCCACAGCCGTATCCTCAATGACAACTCTCGATTCTCTCCTTTCCGAGAACCGACATGTCGATTGAAGTCACCTCCGATTAGAAGTACTTCCTCGCCTTCCAGAGATTGGATGTACTGTTCCTAATCCTCCCAAAAGCACGCCTCCTCTTCTTCACTACAGCCCATCTGTGGCGCATAAGCAGAGACGACTCGCAGATCCACTTCTCCTGTGTCTTCTTTTACAGTCACTAGGCGATCCGATAGTCGGTGAACCGTGGCGCTGTTTCTAAAGCCTTTCCAGTGAGTCTCCTGTACGGAGCATATGTCAGCACAGCGTTTTCTAGGATTGTCTGCCAGTTAACGACTTTTTCCGATAAGCATCCCAACGTTAAGTGTTGCCAGGCACACTGGATGTTGCTGGCGAAGACTGACTAACTTCTTTGGCCGGTTCCGCCCTCAAGCCGGTAGCCCTCGCATATTTGTCACATTGCCCTGGCGAGGACAGTGCGCGTCGCTTCTGAGGGACGCCCTAGCTACGAAGAACACACAGTAGACAATAGCAGTATGACGCGACGTTGTTATCCTGGGTCGGGTTGTCGCACTAGCAGGCTAGCAGCCTGGCACCGGAATCGTGGTACCTCGTCACTTAGCTAGCCTGTGGCCTCGGCCCTAGGACTGGCCTACTAGCCGGGCACCTTTGTGGCATTGTTGAACCTGCCGAGACAAAGTCTCGCCACCATAGCTGTCTGACGACCAGGGGCACCGCTGCGCCGCTCTGAGCCGTGAGATAGGACTTGCAGCAGTGAAATTGTGCTCGCTATTTGAGGTAATATACGTAGGTACTATACTGCCAACTGCTTAGTTTATTTTTTTGTTTCTTGGTTATTTTGCTATGCGCCTAATAATCGAACCGACTGTAAAAGCTTCAAATTAATGCAAAACAGTGGATCGCGCGAATAGCTCCAAGATTCAAGATTACAAGCGTGCAGTTGAGATCGATATTATCATTGGTGCAGTAGCAAGCAGTAATATTAAATTCTCCGAGACAAAAAACAGGAAGTTGCCTTCGCCTTTAACTTCATTTGCGCATGCATAAGAGATGCGGCTTTCACACAAATTGGGAGGGCTATTCGACTGCAAGAGAACAGGTAACGAATAGAACTATTTTCATAAAGGTGATGGTCAAAATCGTGTGCAGGAATTTCTCTCCTTCTTCAGCTGGAGATTGACCTGACAACACACCATGAATGTGCGAGGAATGTGCTCCATAACGTTTAGGCCGGCTGTCAGTAAGAACTTCTGCAGTGTCTCCACCATCGACCGACGGTTCGAAAACGTACTGGTACGCATCAAACCTTTCATCTCTTCGAGGTCGACCAGACTTGTATGTGATGATAAGAGTACTGAGTTGATCATTGGCTGACTCCTGTAAGTCACTGTATAAGCTAGAAGAGCGTTCATAATTCTCAAACGGTTCTGAATTCATGCGAACGCGGCGGCGCATCTCAAGCAGATTGATTAACGGGTTGATTAAGGCGAATCCTTGGTGACAAAGCGTTAATCAACCTGCTTGAGATGCGCCGCCGCGTTCGCATGAATAATTTGCCTTGGTGGCAATCTTTAAGAACAACTTCCAACCCCGCCAGTCGGTGAAACTGGCCTTTAAAAAAGACGAGTTTGTCGAAATGTCAGGCCAATAAGAAAGTTTCACCTAAACCTCATTGGCATAACAAGAAAACATAAATACACTTCCAAATCCCGAGGTTTGAAGAAGAGAGGACTTGGAGATTAGCGCTTTAGTCTTTTATGCTTAGAAGAATAAATCTTTCATCACAAAGTTTTTGTACCCATCAAATAAGTTCAGCATTCATTTGATGGCAATAAAAAAACGTTCATGAAAGCCAGTGTCCTCCTCATCTGTTCATGGGAGTGGAATAATGGAACTCCGCTCATAATATTCTGATTACTCAAGACATTCCAATCATCATACCATGTAATAACGGGTTCATTGTGTGTGTGTGTGTGTGTGTGTGTGTGTGTGTGTGTGTGTGTGTGTGTGTGTGTGTGTGTGTGTGTGTGTGTGTGTGTGTGTGTGTGTGTGTGTGTGTGTGTGTGTGTGTGTGTGTGTGTGTGTGTGTGTGTGTGTGTGTGTGTGTGTGTGTGTGTGTGTGTGTGTGTGTGTGTGTGTGTGTGTGTGTGTGTGTGTGTGTGTGTGTGTGTGTGTGTGTGTGTGTGTGTGTGTGTGTGTGTGTGTGTGTGTGTGTGTGTGTGTGTGTGTGTGTGTGTGTGTGTGTGTGTGTGTGTGTGTGTGTGTGTGTGTGTGTGTGTGTGTGTGTGTGTGTGTGTGTGTGTGTGTGTGTGTGTGTGTGTGTGTGTGTGTGTGTGTGTGTGTGTGTGTGTGTGTGTGTGTGTGTGTGTGTGTGTGTGTGTGTGTGTGTGTGTGTGTGTGTGTGTGTGTGTGTGTGTGTGTGTGTGTGTGTGTGTGTGTGTGTGTGTGTGTGTGTGTGTGTGTGTGTGTGTGTGTGTGTGTGTGTGTGTGTGTGTGTGTGTGTGTGTGTGTGTGTGTGTGTGTGTGTGTGTGTGTGTGTGTGTGTGTGTGTGTGTGTGTGTGTGTGTGTGTGTGTGTGTGTGTGTGTGTGTGTGTGTGTGTGTGTGTGTGTGTGTGTGTGTGTGTGTGTGTGTGTGTGTGTGTGTGTGTGTGTGTGTGTGTGTGTGTGTGTGTGTGTGTGTGTGTGTGTGTGTGTGTGTGTGTGTGTGTGTGTGTGTGTGTGTGTGTGTGTGTGTGTGTGTGTGTGTGTGTGTGTGTCTCTCTCTCTCTCCCCTCCGGATGTGCGTTTGTGTGACGAAATCCCAGAGAGCAGTGAGTTTCAACGGCGTCGAATTGGTGCGCCAGCGCCAAGAACCGGTAAGATCGGGTGTCACGGCTTCGAATTATTATGCGCCGATTCAGTAGTATCGCGCAATAACTCCAAACGAATTTTTTTAAGAATTAAACGTTGCGCGTTTGACACATGAAGTTGATAACATCGTTTCTTCAAAAATTGGAAACATGAATGAAACCGACTGCTTAAATAGTAGCGAACAGTTCAAATGATCAAACGTAGAACCTTATCTACATCAGTACGATGATGACGTTCATTTCTTTTCATGTCAGCACATTATTCTGAGCTAAATGTAGTGGGTAAAGAGAAGAAAAACTCATGCTTTGAATTACGTTTCCAAACAGTTACGGCATCGAAGAGATATATGTAGATGTGAAATCAAGTGTGAATGCTCTCCAAGTGTAGTACTGACACCTTCAGGAAAACAACAATGAAATCATCAGTTTAATGCATCATCATTTCATGAATGCTTGAATTTAAAGGAAAGAACGAAAGAAGCGTCGCTAGAAGTAGAAATATAATTCTACGGAAAATGTCGAAAACGTTTCTTTCTTAGTAATTTTCTGTTTGCTGACACTATTTAAATAAGTTATCTACTTCTGTAACATCCTTCTCTCAAATATAAAACATCCTCGTAAAACTCAGCTTCGAGTCAAGTTAACAAGATTTCAAGGTGAAATTTAATAACCAATTTTTCGTACCTTCTAAAAGTCATCAGCACAGCACTCATACTCCTTCTACATCGTGCCCATTAGCAGCAGAGATCATGTTCTCATGATCCCAGGTGCATAATTTTTACGTATCAGGAGAAATTCCCGCAGAAGCACAAACATTACTTGTGCCACCTGATCTCAGCATACATTTCGTAGAAACCAACGTCGTAAGTTCACGTGTTTCATGGTTTTTCGCCTTTTTTTCATGTTCTAGAATGCTTTAGTTTTGTTCTGTAGCCTCTTTGTATAAAAGATCCCAAAGCCAACTGTGCCATTTATCTTCGGAATCTTACAAAAAGGTGGAAACAACCGACAAGGAGAAACACTGTAGTTACTTCTTTTAGAAAGGTTTACATTGCAGGTTCCACTGATCCCAGCATACATTTCGAGAAACCAATGCCGTGAATTCACGTTTTCCATGGTTTTCTCGCCTTTTTCTTGCGTGTATGAACAATAGCTTATTGTTTGCTTTCGAAAAAAGTTTCAGTAACAATAGTTACGTCTGTCAAGCATGTCGTAGTAGGAAAAGTTCATGGCTGATACATAGTGAATCTATAACTAGCTTTTTCCCAGTTTCGCAGCTCTGCCAATTCATAGGAACGAGTATTTCAATCTAATCAATAATTTTGAAACTCAAGCTGAAACCCTAAGTTATCAGCGTTTTACTTTTCTACTTTTTTGTTTCAATCACAAACAAACGTTTTGTATTCGAATGGTACTGCTGGTTTTCAAGCGCCATATTTAACTCCTTACCTAGATAGCGTTACCATGGCAGAAGGACTCGATCCAGTGCTTCTTCCATTAACTTTTATGTTCCTCACTCTTCCTACTATTGGTGTTGTCGGCAACACTGTCATGGTGATCGCGACGTTTAAAGCGAAGTAAGTTTGCTGGTCTTCTTAGCACTCTTCTCGTACAACACTCATCTGAACCTCTGTCTAAGAATATTTTGTTCGTTTGATTTGCTGTGCTTATATTATTTCAAAGCGGAAAGTAGGCAAACTGTCCTCAAATGGTTGCACAATAGTTTTCAGATTAACTTATTGGTTACATGATCTCTCACACAACTTATTCCCTGCGCATTTCTTAAGAGCTGAGCCCCAGCCAAGAAAGAAATATTCACAGCCATATGAAATTTTTTGAGGAGACATGGATCTCCAGGATTTTAAGCACACACAAGCATTCTGGATTACAGAACCATTGAAACGATTAGCATGAAGCGTCTAGTGATCCAGTACCAGTAATTCCCCCCTTACCGCATAAGGAAGTTCAGATCCTAACGTCCCGTCTTTTCTTCTACCATATGAGTAGTATTTACAGGAGAACAGTGGATAAAAAGTTACGAAGAGATGACGGTCCCCTGAAAAGTCACACAAACACCAAGCAACATTTTATACGATAATAATCGCCTACCGATGTGGCAACCAACTTCTACCCATGGCGTTATATCGCTATATGATGCAGGCATTGCTCTGCTAAAGTGTATATCGCAATTTGGAGACAATTTCGCGCTACCTCAAATCGCAGCCGCTTACGCAACTGCAGCGAGCTTCCTGCCGTTTTGACTCGAGTAACCTCGGCGCCAGCCCTCACCACCTATGATTTGTGTTAACGCGGTTGATCATCGCATTTGATTGGCAGAAAAAGAGAAATAAAGAATTAGAAACTAGAAGGCTTGTGAAGCTGAGCTGAACGGAGATGTTATTTCACCTAGTACTGCTTCTACAAAAATGCAGTTACCCGCTTGCAAGAGATGCAAGTTCGCATCCAAATAATCATTTATTTCTTCACATACACCAGATGTCCGAGGAAAAAAAAAGAAAAGAGGAGAACATTATGAGAACGAAGAATTAAGAAGGAAAAGGCGCACTCAATCTATTGTCATTGTAATCTCACAGTCCTACTCCTGTGGGATAATTAAATCAAAAACAGAAACAAACATAAATATACTGGCATAAATATGTAGCTCTCCTCCTACAAAAAATGGAAGTTCAAGAACTTTGTTTCCCTGATCCAGAACGCTATTTCCAATCTATCTCCTCACCAGTGCTTGTGTGTTTATGTTTACCTATGCCTATTTTATTTAGAAGGATGCAATCTCCATGTCACATTCTAATCGCTTTCACATGTTTTTCTGATCTACTTCACGAACTCGGCCAGTATCCGTTTGTGTATCACTTCTACAACAGGAGTAAGCACAAAATGATAGAAATGCGTTCGTCTATTTTTCTATTTTTCTTCGCTTCATTTTTCTTCCAGGTAACATGCCCCAACATACTTGTCTCTATCTGCAATTAATACCTGTGTATGGCGCATGCATTGGAAGTCCGCTGATACTGAGCCTCGGAGTAGATCGTCTAATCGCGATATCGTTCCCTTCGAGGTGAAAACCAAAGCGTTAATTAGTGGGTACAATGTTCTTCATGAAGGATACATCACAAACAATACAATGGTAACTAGGGGGACGGTTTCCTCGAAACTTCCGAACACATCCGATCCGTGCACTTTTCCCCTGAGCCGAGAGCACAAACACACTCAAATGTCAAAAAAGCGTAACTACAATCGTGCATCCAAGAATACTATTCAAGAAGGAGATTTGCAGTGCAAAAACCCACCTTAAAAGCTGGAAACCACGCAAGTAATTTTCGGTTTATCTCGTAGTTTCATACTTTCGTGTTTCTTGGACACCATCGCATGTCTACCAAGGACCAAAATATAGAATTTATTTTCATAAATCTGCACATTTCCTTCTGCATCCAGGCAACAATTGTACTATTTTCCACGACGTTTTTTTGAATTCTCTTAGAATTCAGAAAACCATAATATCATAACTATAAAATGTATTTGCACGCATTTATACACGCGATCAGTGTAGAACGTCTTGTAGGGGAGTAGCGTGAACCCCTCCTTGGTGAAACTAACCCATCTTTGCAGTGAGCGAAAAGCTCCTTGGACCTCATTTCTTCTAGCAGTTTGTGGTATCCATCATTTTTGATTCTGTGTACTAGTGTAAGTGGTGGAATAGGTCTGAAGAGAAAATCTGATTTTTCTCGGTACCATTGAAATAACAAATCTCCAGACAACCGCTAGTCTCACCGAAATCCTCTGCCATTAACTTTATCTGTTGGGATCTTTAATAGTCGTAATGTCAAAGGAACCGTTTTTTGCTCCTTTGATATTAAGACTATTAAAGAAATATTTTTTGGTCCAGGGCATCTCCTCGAGGACCTCAGTTTGTGGAAACCAGACTTCAGTCTTACATTTTGTTCAACTGTACATCGCTAGCCTTTTTCTAAGATGGATTTTGGAATTTTATTACTACGACTAAGATTACGAAAAAATCTCTAGTCATACAGAATTACGTAAAACAAGAGAAGAGAACAGAATAAAAAAAGCATTTGAATTCTTGAAAAAAAGAACCAAGAGAATAGAGGTACCTAGGAGCAGAACAAGTGGTAGATCGAATCAAGAGAAAAAACTACCAAGACTTCATAATCCTATGCCCAAAAATAACGAAGAACTACAAAATGCCGGAAGAAAGGAGGTCCGGATTTTTCGAGTCCTACGAAGTGCAGTGCACCATCATCCTGTACTTTGAGGTTTGAATCTGAAGTTGCATTTGAAATGCTAGCAGGACTCTTTCCCAAAGACATCCTGGTGGCGCTCTGTAGATTGCGAATTCTGGCGCCAAAACCTTTGTTGACACTTTTTCCATCACCCTAATGCTTCTTATTTTTGTTGACAGGTACCGCTTCCTGCAAACAATACCGTACAGTTATGTTGCATGCCAGCTGACCTTACCTATGGCTTATACTATATACCTTCTCACATGGGCCTTAGTAACCAGAGAAGATTCGTGAGTTTAGGTCTACTTTTTACTTTTTTCCATAAAAATTGAATTTCATCTCTCCATTAAGTCGAGCAGATAATACGTGAGGTTCCGTTTTCTTCATAAACTGAGCGGTTCAACAACAGTGCTAACTGGGTATTTGCTGCGTTCTTCTTACTAACCTTTTTAGCACCGCACATCCATCGCTATTCATTTGTTATAAATGAAAGCACACTAGTAGACTTCACCGGTTACAATCGTCAAAAAACGAGGATCGGTTGTAGATTGTCTTCGGCTTCACCGTGACAGCTGGCTTTACCGTGTCTTCGGCTTTACCGTTTAGGAGCACCGTAAAATGTGCTTCAAAGAGTAATCTGATGAGATGAGAACTCCTTCTTCCTTCAAGTCTCTAGATTACTTCGCCTATTCACAGCATCCCTAGTCTCAAAATCTCTTCCTCAACAATTTCAGACCTGTCCAGTGCTCCGTCCCTCAGGCTTTCGGTAGCGTTTCTTTCGCATTACTCAACCAAATTGGATTCGCTATCAACGTTATCATTGTAATTCTCTACTGTTTAACATATTTTCTGCTGAGAAAGAGCAAAGCAAGTAAGTTTTCTCTCTTGTTAATACAACAAAACTACTGGTTTTGCACATAAGTTCTGGTTTTTTTCTTTCAAGGTTTGTATTTCCTCAAAAATGAACAAGAAATGAATAAAATATACAGCAATGTATTCTTCATTACTATTGGAACTTCTTCCCAACGTTCAACAAGTTATGCAATGCCCGACTGTAGAAATTACCTGGTTCCTACTCGAAAAAGTCATTCAGCGAAACATTCAACTCATTGCAGGCGGCTGTTTGCAGGGAGAGATGAGCGTAATTACCTCCTTCTCCACAATGTACGGCCCCGTATACGAATACTTCACCTGAAATCCGCACCACTTCAGATTCGTGGTATGCTGCCTTTAAAAAACTGCAGCACTTACAGCCCAACCAAATATGAAGTGGAGAAATATCTAGAAAAACACTGAAACACACTACAAACGATGATCATCTGCTATGTGAACTTTACACGAAAACTCCATTTCAAAGTAATCTGTTCTTGGAATTCTGACCATTCCTTGCAAATCTAAATGTTAGATATAGGCCTCAGCTGAGCAGTTGCTGCACCATTTCAAGATTAAGGCTGTAGCTAGTGCGATGACTTCAGCATTCACTGAAGCGTTACGCACATTAAAGGCATCACCCCACGAATCTGAGGTGGCACGGATTTCAAGTGGAGTATTCGTATACAGGATCGTAGACTATAGAGCGAGGGGTAATCCCGTCCATTTCTTCCTAATTGCCGTGCTGGCTACGGACGTTCCGGCGCACTATTTTCTACAAGGATTACGACTGGAGCGTGCCAGCCTCGTGCATCTTCCGGGCCGTTTTTACGGCAATTGGGAAGAAATGAATGAACCCCCCTCTCCATAATCTACGATCCCGTATACGAATACTTCACCTGAAATCCGTACCACCTCAGATTCGTGGGGTGATGCCTTAAATCGAGTTCATTTGGGAAAATGACACTGGAAATTTTATCCTTGGACCATCAGATAGTCACGACGAAGTCTGCACCGAGCAAAGAAATTTTCTCTTGTTCTTTCGATAGCAGCAGTACACCTCGATGTCAAAGCTTATCCGGGTTGAGAGTATCCTAGAAAATGTCTTGGAGGAAACGTTCCTCATTCTATTTTCATACTTTGTATGATTCAGATTCAAAAATGAGGACAGTATTCAAGTCGATTTTCGTCACTGTTGCCATCGTGATCGTCGGCTGGTTTGCAACGTTTCTCGTCAACACTTTATCTTTTGTGATCACTGAAGATCCATACGTACGAATGGTGATCAACATGTATGCAGGAATAACTGTGAACATCGGATTAGCTGCCAATGTTTTTGTTTACTACGCAATCAAGTACGTTCATTTGCAAAGCCGATTCTGATTTACAGGACAATGATTGTGGTTTATCACACACCCATAGCCTTCGAAAGTTACATGCATATGTAGACACAGATAAGAGTTCTGTAGCGTTTTTCACAAAACGTTAACAAGCAGCCATTTGTCGCCATGAGGGGATTTTGAAAGCGAGCGTCTCAACAAAAAACCGTCAGTCCGTCCCGGAGGTAGAATCCTCTTGCCAGCTAGGCAAGAGCCGAGGGGTAGTTCATGACTACGAACGTATTCATTCAATCTTTCCCGATAATTCAGAAATAGTCGTGTAAAGTAGCTCTGTGTCTCCTCAACCCTCCAACAATGCAACCTGCTACGCGAGCAATTCCATTGTCGTCCAACGCTCGCAATCACACTAATGTAACTCAAATAAGCAGCCGAAGCTTCCCAACCTGCACGTAGAAGCGTCCCGGATTGACATCGTCTTACAACCCATAATTAGCGGCATCCCGCTTACGGGCTGTAAGAATTACGGGTTGAGGAGGCGGGATCACACAAGACAATTTTTCCTGGATTACAAGGGGAATTGAGCGTGATTGCACTAATACTGATCTACGCCCTCACTCCCATCTATTCCTGGTCAGATCCCCCACTGACAAATTCGTAATATCGCCAACATTAACTCCCGAAAAGATGGGCTAGAAGCACCAAAGTGATCAGTACACTTGAGGAAGCAACTCATTAACTTATGGTAGCAATTCCATTATTTGTATTGGTGATTTGTGTAAAAAAATTTGGCACGAATCCCTACTATGCGCTTTTAGTCTGCCTTTCCTTTAGCTGTGAAGAGTTGCCAAACCTAAAAGGTATGCGGTTGACAATGTCAACCAATAGCCAAGACTGTTAACACTCTTTATTACTGCTAACGTTTCGGCGTTGTCGCCTCCGTTAGACCCTGGAAAGTCAGAGCATTTGCAACATGTCCTCTCAAATGCTTCATCCAGAATACGTCATCATCCCCTAAGATATTACAACCGGAACCAAGAATCAAAGCGAAATTGGTAGTGCTCAGTTCAGTAGCCTTATTGCCGTGATGTTAGCGGACCTCCACAAGGTGGAATCGGTCTGTTAATACCAATTAGGATGCGACCCGCATACAACCCCATAGACCAAGACCCGTAAGAGACGTGATACAGACACAGCTCGTTGGTCACGGCTATGCTCTCTTCCTTTAATTTTTGGACCATTTATCCAAAACGCCTCTAGAGCTCTGCGAGCTATAATTTCGGGTTTGTGCGATAGGAACGTGGCAGCAATGCAGACAGGAGCATTTTCGTGACATTATTTGCGGTGAGCTCCGAGAGAGTTTGCTGCATTCGATCGCGTCATCCCATTTAGATTTTCTTTAATACAAACACAAAGTCGACCTATTTTGCCGATGTTTTGGTCCCCACGTGTTTTGCACGAAATTACATAGACCACATCAGAAACCATGCAGTCGCCCCACTGGCCATATTTCGCAGCCTGGAGTAAGACAGAACATTCTATTTCGAACTAGTTGCTTTTTGAGATTTGTTGGAAGTATTTCCACAATTCTCATTTGGTCCTCGAGACCGCACTAAAAGGTATATTTCTGCTGATCCACCTCTTCCCTGAATGAATGGCAAGTGCTTCTGTTTCGTTGCCATCCTCGAAAAGTACCTGCTGCTACAAAGAACCCAATGAATGCCGAGTACAAAGGCAGCATGACACAAAAATGATGTAGAAGGGAAACGTGTGGGAAAATATAGAGTTCGGAGTGTAAATTACAAGTGTAAGTGTGGGTCCGCCTAATTGTTCTCAAAAACAGCGCGGAAGAGTGCGATTGTTCCTAGAAGACACGTGAAAACGCCCTATCTTTGTGCTCGCGCCGCGTCCACGAGCGAGCTGCCGTAGATCGATGAGGTTTTCTCAGCGGTTTTTTTTTTCTAAATAAAATCAATAAATAGCCTGCTGCATGCACCTTAAGATGTACAAGAGGGTGCGTTCCAACGTACCTCGAAAGAACAAACGCCGTTTTTACGCCGTTTTTCTGGGTGATTGAGGGGAATCTACGCTCATACTCCTAATCTTCATCACGAACTCCATTTTTCCACAGGTTTTCCAACTACATCAGTTTCGTGACACGCTACCTTTAACTGTCACATGAAAAATTGCGATACCTTATGCTGTCTTGGTTCTGAAGCTTTACTCATTGGCAGTTTGAAGATTTGGAGGCTATTCAGATCGTTGCACTAGACTCGCTCCTTGTTGAGATGAGAAGCACACGGTTACCGTTAATGCAGACTTTTCTCTTACCTATGCAGTGGATGATTCTATGACTTTTTAGACTAGTTGCATTCTCATATTACCGTTTAATGGTGCTGTTTTGCAGTTCTGAGTATCGCGCAGTGATTAAACAGATGTTTGGCAGACGCTTCTTCATATCGACGGTAAAAGAAATCAGCGCAAAGCAAAGTACGATGCACGGTCTGGATTCCAAGTCTCGTATTAACGGAAAGAAGAGCGCTACAATCTTGTTTCAACCAAGATGATCCAACTGGCTCGCTTCTCCTCAAGGATCTATTTTCTGGAACCTTGGATGCTAGTGGGGTCGTCCATCTCACGATAATATATTTTTGCAGTTGTTTGATTCTGAGTATGTGCAGATGGAATTAATGATGCTTTCCGCAATATTTGTCTAGTGCATACTATATTTATGTGAGAAATGGTATAAACTGTGATTTCCTCAGCAGAAATTAGAAATTAGCGTCTGCACACGTGGTAATCCCTCCTCTTAGTTGGTTGGGAACAACATTTCGCAAAGCGAGTTACGGTATGGGTCGTAACAAGTCCGAGACACCTCGCAACGGTCATCGTTACGAGTGAGCTCATCAGATTCGCGAGACATCGTGAGCTTGCGCGCTATCATTCTTTTCACAACTGGAATGCAACAAATAAAGATTATCACAACTCCGTCTTACGTCCATGTACTACTGTTACCCACACCAATATCACTCCATAAGAGTGTGTGTCTAAACTCCACAGTGTTACACATTTCGACGAAAGAGTGTGTGAGATGAGAGAGTGAAAATATTCTGGAAGTACTCATTTTGCTCTCCTACTTGCTTCTTACGACAAGCGTTTTTAACAAAAGTTTAGCAAGATAAGAGGTACATCGTTGTCGGAAGGTGATGCGCAACTGGGTTCCTAATTAGGGCGATTAAAGGCAGTGTTGCACCAAAACATTGATGTTTGGGTTTCTGCACGAGGGCATCGTGGTAGCGAGTTTCCAGTGACTTAAGAAGAAAAAGGTCACGTTCAGTTTCAGTCCCCCTCGCCCTCGTTTCGACGTTTACGGTGCACTTTTTGTTACTCACTACATTTTAAAAAGAGTAGTCAGCGTCGAGTATGTAGTTCGCCAATTAACAAGACAGTTTCAGAGAAAGTCTGTAAGACAAGCCATACTCCTTCTTTTTGAGTTGTTCATTATTAAAAACAATCTAATGCATGTATTGAATAAAGGAATAACACCTTTAGTTGCGCCGATCTTTCCTGAATGGAAGAAAGGATGAAATGTTCTCATTTTTGACCGTCCACCTGTCACCTACGCCCTCTTGTTCGTCGACTTGCTCGAGCTGACATCAGTGGTGCTGTCACTTGTCGCAAGGAAGACTTGGTTTCTCTTCTCGCGAGAGACTCAAAGAACATCGCATCTCTCTTTGAAGAACTTCGTAAAGAGGCCTAACCATCGGGTCGGCGGTTCCCCTGCAGTGCTTTTGAGATCGCGGTCCACCTTACCTCACTTTCCTGCATACGATTTCTGATCGTTAACGTACGAGAGAAGTTCGAATCCCTTCCGTCACTTGTGTAAAGCGGATTGGTCCGAGAATAACCCATCCAGTTGTGCGCTCGAAGCAGCTAATCGCATTTTCCTCCGAAGGTCTTCAGACAGTACATTTTAAATAGATCTGCCAAGTAAACAATGCCAACATTTATGTCAGGTTTGCCAATTTCGTCCACTTTATGGAAGCGAATTTGAAACTGTAAGCTGTGACCTCACGGCAACATTCACAGTTCTTCGGTTTCTTCTCTTTTAAGATTTTTATTTCTACATTTGGTTAGTTCTGACTTTTGAATTATTGACCGTGTTTTCTCATAGGTGCGTTCTCAGGCATAGAACTCAAGTGGCATAGAACTCAACTCAATACAAAATCACTTGGAATCTGTGGGATTTCCTCGATTTTAAGCACACAATTTATCAACCTACAAAACGTACTCATCGAGCTTCATTTCTTGTAAACTATTCAGAGCGATTCTGCACCTTCACACGTTTCATCCTTCAATCATTTTACCTTTTTCAGAGCTTTCATTATCATTCACGTATGTTTTTGCGTCGGAAGCCAAATAAAGGATAGAGTACATGTAAAATTTTCTCGGTGATTAACTCTGCTCGGACGCACTCTCTGCTATGACTTGTTGTTGCCGAACCGATGTAAAAAGTCACTATCTTCACCCTTCCAGACGAATCTCGTGCCAACTTATTGAGTCTTGAGAGAAGAGTTCGACTAGTGTTGCGCAGTATCGAACCAGATTGCGATTGCGCGAATGCCGTGGTTATCTGTTACCGCGCAAGAATTACCGTGTCCAAATTTCCCTAGAAATTCAAAGAAAAGTTGTGTGGAACAGCTTTGTGTGATCCCGTCTCACCAGCGATGTGAATTATTATGTAGCCGAATGCAAACAATTCCGTCGTTGTCGAAACGTCCACAATTCGACGTGATATAACGGAAATAAACAGCAGAGAATAGTTCACCTGCGCAATCGCAGACACACTGCGGATTGCCACCGTTCTATTTATCCGTGACGAGCGGTATCACACAAGGCCGTTTTCATAGGTTGCAATGGAGAGTTGTGTGTGATCACCACACGAGTGAACCGTGAACTGCATCCCTATTCTATTCGTGGTGAGATACCAGCAACCTTAATTTCGTGATTTGCTGTTTTTTAATGTAAAAAAATTGAAAAGATAGGAAGTTTTCAGAATCTTTGAAAATTTTAAGAAAAATTCAACTTATGGTGTGAGAACAACGGACAAGTTTATCATGCAGTTTAAAGGCATCACCCCACGAATCTGGGGTGGTGCAGATTTCAGGGGGAGTATTCGTATACGGGATGGGAGACTACGGAGAGGGAGGTGATTCCGTCCATTTCTTCCTAATTGCCGTAAAAAACGGCCCGGAAGATGCGGCGGCGCACAAGGCTGGCGCGCTCCAATCGAACCTCTTGTACAAAATAGTGCGCCAAAACGAATGAAGCCGTATCTTCCGGGCCGTTTTTTACGGCAATTAGGAAGAAATGTACGGAATCACCTCCCTCTCCGTAGTCTCCCATCCCGTATACGAATACTCGACCTGAAATCTGCACCACCTCAGATTCGTGGGGTGATGCCTTTAAAGGCACCACTCCACGAATCTGGGGTGGTACGGGTTTCAGGTGGGGTATGCCTACACGGAGTCGTAGATTTTGGAGAGAAGGGTGATTCCGTCTATTTCTTCCTAATTGCCGTGAAAAACAGCCCTGAAGATACGACTTCGAGCGTTCCGGCGCGCTATCTTCTACGAGTTCGATTGGAGCGCGCCAGCGCCGCATCTTCCGGGCCGTTTTTACGGCAATCAGGAAGAAATGGACGAAATCACCCTCCTCTCCATAATCTACGACCCCGTATACGAATACTCGTTCTGAAATCCATACCACCTCAGATTCATGAGGTGATGCCTTTAAACAATCTTCACAGTGTCCACTATTTATTATCGCCCAGTTGTTTACACGACACTCCTTCTGAAAAAAGGGGGAAAATCCCACACGTGGTGAACAGCAGTGGGAAACGTTTTGTTTTCTTACTTGTCACAAATAACCAGTATAACGTGCTCATTTGTAAGCCTCCCAGCCTGGACCGCACTCAACCTGACATGACTTATACGAAATGACACACACAGCGTCTATGGAATAACAATTACTGCGACGCTCAAGAAAATGGTGATGAAGTGGGCAATTTGCGATAACCGCCGACCGATGCTCACCCAAGGGCAAATACACACGCGTCCTTTGTCGATACATACGGCTTCCCTTAGAACAATCGTTTCGGGAACCGACAAACGTTTTTATCTCAAAGGAGTTCTTTTGCAAATCCAAAACCAAGTCATTTTTGCATGTCCATTTGAACCGTATTAGGAATGGAACTCTGTTGTGTTAGTCTTCTTCATGAAATATTTAAAAAGAAGCTGGTTTTCATATTTTTAAAAGATTTTCTAGAGCTTCCCCTTTCTTCTAAAATCATCATCAATCAGTTATAAACAAGTATATTAGATTCCTGTTGGAACCTCGGCTCTTGTCTGATTTATATTTTTCCCTGTCACTCTAATTCTCAGAGAAAACGATTTGCTATAAATGTTCCTAGATAAAGTTCTAGTGGTTCACTCTGGTTACAGAACCGAATTGAGACAAAACAAAGCAAAAAAAAACTAATTTCTCTCCGATCTTTGGAAGCGGCGGTCCTGTCTGTTTAATATTATTCTTTTCAAAAATCGAAAAAAGGTTCCCTCGTGGTGGTTGAGGTTTTGAATCGTGTAAGTGAATGACTACCTATAATGTTCACTAACAAATGCGATTATTAACTTAGTATTCAAAAAAGGAGAGAACTCAGAACTCTCAGCAGAGAAGGTCTCATGACTTTCAACAAAACCAACTTTATGGAAACCGTAATTCTGATTTCATGAAGACTATTTTGAATTATCATCGGTCGCTTCCGTTTGCACGAACTGACAAAGTTTTTGAGAAAGATTCTTCGCATCCACTTATGGTCATCATTTTCTAGGTTAGTGCCGCATTTATTAGGGTGATTCCAGTATAACCTTACACATATAACCACACATTTCAACATCAACGAAAATTCGCTGTTGATTTAACATACAAGCACTCGCTAAATTCGGAGCTAATTATTTCTCATGGCGAGGCTAGGACTATGAGTGGAGCTGTGATATCCCTATGGGGAGGAAGTTCTGTTTATTTCACTGATTTGAGGCATCTCAAAACGTGCAAGTATAGGATCTGTTTTCAAGCACATGAATTTTTTTTGTACATTTCCTGTTCGAAATTCAACGTTCTTCATAATGATCACAAACATTTTTTAATTAGTGCATTGAAATTAGTGAGGTGAGTTTTTAATTAATTGAACTTCAGAAAAAATTATTTGAACTGACTTTTTTCTGAGTTTGTTAGAACACTCTCGCGCACACTTTTTGCCGACTACTCTTTTTAAACTCTTTCCCCAGTGAATTAGCATTTTTAAGGAACTATTCACCGATTTTCCACGAAACTTTCCTTAACAGAACTCCTCAATTTTTACTGATTCATCAAAACTAGGAAAAGGTAATCTTAGAAGTAATAACAAATAATAATACAGATATAAATCAAATAATAATAAATAATAGCGAAAATGATAACACCAGCAGTGCTGCAAGCTCACGGAGGCCAGCAGCCGATGCTAATTTCACTGCACAGTTCCTAAAGAAGCTGAATGATTAACCAGTGAGCTTTCTTTTCTGGATTACTTCGGAAAAGTGCCGCAGTTGGAAGACTTCCCTAGAGATGATCCCATCTCAGTCAGATTAGTTCGTCCAAGTTGCCATCGCTACATTAACGTCGGCATTTTTTACATATTGTGCTTCAATTTTTACTATTTTACTTGTCAGTCACTCCCCAAGAACTAGCAGTGCGGAACTCCCTCTCACTGAACAACGAGCAATGTCAAACTGTGTCGCATTCACTGAATTACCTCTCTTAATTCGTAATACAAGTCCAGTTCCTTAGCGCGTTTACATCTCGTGGCCGGTAGGCGTGGTCCGGCACCAGCATGCTACCCCGCTTTTCTTGATTTTTGCCACGATCCCCTTATCCTGGTACTTTTCCCCGCGAAGATTTTTGTTCGGCAGAGCTTTTGGAAATGTTCTTGTACCTGGATTTGCCTGCTCCAAGCTCCCTTTTTTGAAGTACCAGGAATTTTTTCGGTGCAATTTCCATTTACCGCACAGCATTTCATAATCCTTCACTGCTCGCGTCACTTATACCTTCCTCGTCGGCAATTTAACTTGTGTGATATATCCCTCCCCTGTTGTCAATTTATTTCTTCTCTCGTTTCTCATTTCTTTTTGATATACTGCTATCCTTGGTGTCCGCATACGAAGCAGTGTTTTCTTCACAGGCCCACACGTTTTCACTTCCGAAGAAAGTCTACAATATGTAGGTTGTAGGTGAAGAAAGGACCATAACAGGCAATAGAGGGAGCAGGCAGAAGAGAGCAGTAGCTGAGATGGAAAAAATACGGAAATAAGGAGATCGGACAAGCAAAATTTAATTGTTTCGTAATTATTTATTATTTATTAAATAATTGTTTCGTGATCTTGAGAATTTACATACGAGGTTGACAGTTTTGAGCATCGCACCTTGCGAAAGAAAGGAGAGGTCTAAGTCAGGAGGACTGCGATTTCTAGTCAAATGTTCTTTTAGTCAGCTACAAAAATATGTCTCGCGAACAGAAGAAAGTGTACTTCTCGTTTTTTTCTTTTTTCTTGCTTTCTTTGTCTCGTCAGAGTTAAGTTTGAACATGTCTTATTCAGATAAAAAGAGCCGGGATTTTTTAACTGCGTTTAAGATAACTGCGTCACTGTAGAGGAAGTATTTTATTTTTGTTTTATTTTTATTATTTGTCGATTGGCTCAGAAGAAAACTCTCTCGAAGAGCCGCTCCGGCTGTTGCTGTTCTTGCTTGGTGAGATGAGAGGGAAAGGATATAGTCTGGTTCATTCGTATTTATTTGGCCAATTGTAGATGCTAGGATTGGCATGGGATCTCCGATTTCAGAGGTGCGTTGCGCACAGAAAACATGCGAATATCCAAGCACCAATATCCCCCAAAAAACGCTTATTAGTAGCTAAAAATGCATTTATTCTGCATTCTCAGTTAAGTCTGCATCAAAAATTTGCAAACATGCATTTTTGCGTACGTGTATCAATTTTCAATTAGGCTAAACTGAAAAAGGCTTAAAATACACACAAATAAAATGGAACGTTGGAGCCACCCAAAGGATAACGGGTAATAATCCCGACTTCGAGCAGTCCTTTTAGGATTCGCGAACGCCGCTGACTTCAATTCATAGCCGTAAAGGTAAATGGGCGCGTATTTGACATACGAGAGCATAGCACACACGCGATTGCCTGCAAGGGTGAAGCGAAGTGTCAAGCCTTTCAGTTACCAAAACCAAGCCTGTATTTTGGTCCTCTCACGCAAATCTGGCACCAGTTTACAGTCTCCAGTCTGAATGAAAGGCTTGATGATCATTGGGGAACGATTTGATGTCGCTGATCCCGCAAAAGCTGTAGGGACCGCTTAGGATTGTGCTGTATCCTGAACTCTTATTAAGAAATTGAATGCGAGCGATAGTTCAAGAGGCCGGCCTATCAGAAAATTCTCGAAAGTAGTGGAGACTAGTGCGTTACAAGTGATTTTTTCCATAGACAGAATGCGTGTTTCCAGGTTTCCTAGAAATGTCAGTACCACTCTCGAATTGATATCAAGTGGAAATCTCAAAAAAAACATTTATAATAACGTTGACGTTCAAGAGAACGCGGAATGCTTTGATAATTTTATATATAAGTTTTTATCTTGGCTTTTTCAGAGCGAGTGCGCTCGCTAAAAATCTTCTGGACCTTCGTATATAATTCCTCGCTGCATATGTATTAGATACAGTAGTATTTGCGTCCATCGTTCTGCAAAGTGATCATATATGTGCTCAAACACAAAATTGTGCACACAAATCTTATCAGTAGTCGCAGTAACTGTTTCCCTGCCCAGCTGGTCTTGCATGCACGCAGACCGACCTAAAATATTTGAAGAGGTTTTTCCGTAGGTATTCTATTTGAATTTTTTCTTCGTAAATTGCGATACACTAGAAAAAGAAACCGTTGCTTTACTTCTTATTTGGTGATATTTCAATTTGCGGGACAATGCAGTGCACTAGCTTCCGCAACCTTCCATTTTTTTCCGTTTATCCTGGCCGTTCTACCGTTTTTCTTCTATTATTTGATTTTCCATTTTGATCATTGTTTTTTCACGTTCACCAGGTTCTCCAAAGACTTCATCAAATTTCAACAACACTTCCTCATCGATACCATTGCCCATTGTCATCTTCGGTATAGCTTTTTTCCTTCTCAAGAATGCTCCCAAGGTGTAAACTATTTGATATTTCTTCCGAAAAAAAACAACTACATCGAAACACTATTAGTGCAATGTAATGTTCGAATTGAAACAGTATGCAACGAGCCAGGTAATTCAAAAATAAATAGGCAAACAAAATCACCGAACCTAGCGGTCATCCTTTTTCTGTGAACTGCTTGTCGCACGCAGCATGTCAAGTACAGCGTCGAGGCGTGGCTCGCCAATCCATTTCTGCGTTGTAATTGAATTGTGGATAATTTCTTAGTTTCCATGTTGCTCTGCGCAAAAGAGAATAATTAGGAAACTACGGAACTTGGAAACTCCTTTTCTTTCTCCTCGCTTGTAACACCCACGTAAATCAAGCATATTCATACTTTCTTCTGCTAACTCCTATGCTCTACATAATTTAACAATGCGAGAGTTTCTTCTTTTGTTCCTTATACCAAAGATTGAATTGAAGCTGTCTGTAAAAGCGGCACAAATTATTATCTTGATTGCGTATGCAACAGTGCACTCTTCAAAGGTTCGGTTTAAAAAGAATTTTGAAATAAAGAACCCCATGGAAACCTAAGCAAGCTTGTTCAAGTTGCTTAAAGTGGGGTTAATTTTAGTCTAGACATGTGACGAGTCCCAGAAATTTATAGGATTTTTAATGCTGCATTTTTGGATACAAAAAGTTCCACGCAGCCCTCATTTCCACGTATGTCCGATTCAATTCACACTGCAATCAAGTTATATTCGATAGAAGGGGATAGACATTCATTACTTGTCTCATCCACTTTCTTATTTCACATGAACTTATAAAAATACGCCAGTTATCCCATGTATACATAGTCGCCCTATAATTTGTTCCACCAGATGAGCGCGCGACGCTGCCGCAACGCACACTCTTTCCAGACGTCGTCGCGCCGGGGCTTTCCTACCACTACATACATGCAATTAAGCACATCTTTATGATAGTGGCTTCTATATTTTGAAATTGATAGATTCTCATTTTTGTGACATCTTACCACTTATTCATTTCGAAACTAGTAAGAATGCTGCGAAATTGCAGCGAATCAATACATAAACTTTTGATTCACTCTGTGTATAAAAAAAAATCCGACCACATCTACAGCTTTTACAAAAATCTCTTATGAGTTGGATTTAGAAAGTTTTTCTATAGGTCACAAATATGCAACAGTGTCGAAGTTAGGATTAAAGGCATCACCCCACGAATTTGAGGTGGTGCAGATTTCAGGTGGAGTATTCGTATACGGGATGGGAGACTACGGAGAGGGAGGTGATTCCGTCCATTTCTTGCTAATTGCCGTAAAAAACGGCCCGGAAGATGCGGCGCCGCACAAGACTGGCGCGCTCCAATCGAATCTCTTGTACAAAATGGTGCGCCAAAACGAATGAAACCGTATTTTCCGGGCCGTTTTTTACGGCAATTAGGAAGAAATGGACGGAATCACCCCCCTCTCCGTAGTCTCCCATCCTGTATACGAATACTCCACCTGAAATCTGCACTACCTCAGATTCGTGGGGTGAAGCCTTTAAATAGATCTCCGTCTCGCCTCTATCCTTGGACACAGGGGGAGGTTAGGAGTAAAGTAGTGTCAAGAGGAGATATAAGAAAAGTTCACTCCCGATTCTCTCCAAGTAAGAAGGATTAAGTATGGAAAAGGTGACAGGGAAGAGCTATAACTATATATATATATATATATATATATATATATATATATATATATATATATATATATATATATATATATATATATATATATATATATATATATATATATATATATATATATATATATATATATATATATATATATATATATGTAGCGCCAGTAGGGCTGGAAGAAGGGTCACACTGCTATAAGGATTCGGTAAATTATGTGTAGCGAAGAACACCTAGACGGGCTAAATACTAACATTCTGCAGGAATCCTTGAAGCCTTCACTTTCAGCGTAGTTCAAGATGTTTGAGTGTGTAATATGTTTGTGAATGAACCAACCAAAATTGCATAAATAGTAGTACTTTCATCACAATGCAATGTAATAAGAAGCTTGAGCACGTAATTTATAACAGTCCGTCAACGAGATCACGACAAAAATAACAACCTTCTACACGAAGAGTTTCAGTACATATAATGAATATAATAGCAACTTCAAATGGAGTGCCGGAAATAAAGAGCTTTTGGTAAATCAAAAACTAAAAAATGATTAAATCTTTTTCCTTTATTTTGTTCAATTCTTGGAAGGCTACAATATTTATAAATATGTGACTCTAAAAAATAACATTCATAGTCAGAACCATTAGTTTTTTTTTCTAAACTCAACACATTCTTATTTGATGTATTAGGTATATATGTACTCGCTTATGTCATCAAATCATATTTGCACGTGAACATGTTTATGAGTACAAATATTTTGTTGTATTAGATCTCATAGAGAAGTGTAGGTAAATTTCTCTGGAGATTTTGGCGAAACTTCATTAGAAAGGAATCATCTCCAACAGCTTCGACTCTGGTGGACATTTTAACAAGAATAGAATTCAATCAAAATTCTCGCGTTTCAACCGATTGCTCGCTCGCTCAAATCTCTCTGTTGGTTTTTTTCAAACCACTGTATAATATAGGTTCGATGCCTACGGGTTCAACTCCCACCATATCCGTAGTCGAATGCATTTGCATCGAAATTCAGTTCTCGAACGATGTTGCTGTATTTATTTCTTTTTTTTCGTTAAATTTCCATCTCCAAAGGGATGAACTGTTTGGATAGTTTTTCTGTGGCTCACCGTCTACTTATGTACTTTGTTGAAGAAAGTCAGGAGTTGTGAAACTAGCAAATTCCTAGGGCGTTCGGAAAGTATCTGCGGAAAATTTCGCGGTAGCACAGATTTTTTGAGATGTGCTGAAAGTTCACGTTTTGAATATATTATATAAGGACATTACCGGTTGTATCCACATAACATATCTGGCCCCCTCTTCCTTGCACCCTATAATGGCCTAACATTCCACCCATATTCGACACGTACTCATTTATGAGTTTGAATCTGGCCATCCCGCTGCTCAAGCTCATCGAAACCTAAGTCAAGTATTCGGCACTGAAGCCCCTTCTGAGCGGTCTGTGCACGCCTGGTTCCAAAGCTTCAAAGCCGGAAACAAGAAACTCGAAGATGAGCCTCGCTCTGGTCGACCGACCGCAATATCGTTCGACTAACTGAAGAGTCTGGCGGAGCAACATCCATATGAAGGTGTGCGGCATTTTGCTGCCAGTCTTGGCTGTCCGTGTCCACCCTGAGCAGTGGACTGTGATCTCTCGGAATGGTGAAAAGCTCGGTCACTGGCTCCCAAATGCGTTGAGCAACGGCAACCGCCAAAGACACCCGAACATCTGCACTCAGCTGCTCTCCAGAAGCCGCAGATTCGACTGGCCGGACACCATTGTCACTGGAGATGAAAAATGGGTCCTCTACGTCAACCACACCCACACCCACAAACGTGCGTGGTGCGCTGGCGATGAAATGCCGGATCCTTTCGTGAAAGGTAAAATCGATGAGGGGAAGGTCATGCTGAGCGTCTGGTGGGGAATTCATGGAATCTACCGTTTCGAACTGTTGCCGAACAACACGACAGTTACTGCCGAGGTCTACTGCGCCAACTGCAAAGACTGGCCGACAAGATCGGCAAGAAGCACTCGAAGCTCGACAACGTTCGTCTGCTGCAAGATAACGCGCGTCCTCACATCGCGAAAAAGACTTCCCAGAAAATTCTGGAGCTTTGATGGGAAGTTCTACCGCACCCACCGTCCAGCCCGGACCTAACCCCGAGCGACTATCACCTCTTCCGATCGCTTCAACATCACCTGGATGATCGCAACCACCTCGAAAATGACCTTCGGGTTTTCTTCGCCTCCAAGTCGCCGGAGCACTGCCAGGACACCAGATTTCGCCACAGAATTCTTATTGTACAATTCACAGCTTCACCATTGCGAAGCATTTGTTCACATGGTCATAGCGATTAAGCCTTTCTTGCCAATGGAAGCATTAATTGCAGGTCTCCATTTGTCGGCCAATTCCTGACGACAACCGCTCTATTCGTCTTTTCCCGATTGGCTCTAATTATTTCGCTTTCCATTCGTATTCGAAAGGATTACCAGCGCTAATCACAAGACAGGAAACTCACTGCAATCACGACTCGCCCGTTTAATATTACTGGCGCAGAACTTATGCAGGAGACACGCGAGCGATAGCATGCGATCATAGTCGATAGCACGCGATTGCGTTCCGCATCAGTGCTACGTGTGGAGGGACGTGAAGCGAAGCAATTCGTGCATAAATGCTTAATAATATCGTCCAGATGACACGCGCCGATGGGTCATAAATTTATTAGCGGACAACTTCTCCTGAGCGACAGGTCACACTCTCCTGCCACGGTGCCTTTTGTTCACGGGCTCGTCTAGAAGCAGAGCATTAAATTTCTATTTCCATGAGTATATTCGATATCCAGCTTCATATTAACTGAGACATGATTGCTATTCAACAAAGAAAGTGCTACTAAATTCATTTCGAATGCAAGGACGAAAGCTAATTGATTTATTTGCGAGCTATGTAGCTCACAAAGAGAACGTTTCTTTCATAAAATTCACTCACTCCCTTCCCGGCCTCCGACCACTACAGGTCTTTTTCTGTTGCTAGCTTCTCCTCGCCTACGTGGGCATCTCATTAGCAACACAATGCCCCTAACGTCCATCATGCGAGTTCCATTCACAATTCCATTCTTCTCGTCTTCTCGGCCACGTCTTTATGCTCTTCCGTTTGACAAGAAGAACTCCAGCTTCGGTACTCATGTTCTGGTGCTTGAACGAACGTGAGACGTAAAGATATACGAGCATGATATGCTGCTAAACACGCTTATTTCTCCTCTTTTTCTTTTCATATTTTCTCTCATGCATTCCTCTGAAGTACATTACTTGATAATCTCTACTTCTCTCAGTTTTCATTCCAAAGATCGAATGTCACCTTTTAGTTGGTACTTGGTGGTCTTTAGGCCTGTTTCTGTCATCAAGGGTACTTTATACGAGTTACTTTTAGTTGTACTGTGATGTTTCCAAGAGTTCCAGCAATGCCATGTTGAACAAAACCCATGCAGCGCTTCTGCGGACTTCGGTAGTCTACGAGTGGTTGTATTCAACACAAAGATTATTTTTCTTTAAATAAAACTGACTTCCGAGCAAAACAATTACTAAAGAAATTACAGGAAGATGAAAATCTTTTACATCCATAACTATCAATAATATAGGAATTTCTCTCTCCCTATGAGCCTCTCTATGATTACTGGAAATGACAAGTCTAAAATAAAAAAAAAGACCTAACCAAACAAAAACAGAAAACAGTGTTAAAGTTCCAGAGTTCATTACTTCTAAGAAATGTTTAAAAAATGAGCTAAAGCGGAGGGTTTGATCAATCGTTTTGAGGTGCGTCAGCGCATTCGGCTTCAATTCAGAATTATTAAGGTATAACCTTCAGAAACGATAGTTGCGTCCATATTTTTGAATCTTAGCATGTTCAATGTGATGATCAGCTATTGATTTAGCTTTTGGTCGATTTCCACGACATTTGAAGTTTATTGGTGGTATTTCCACAACACCCTCGTCATTCTGAGTACCCGCTTAACGTCTTCAGCCCCGTACTGCTCTACTCATATCATTAGATATGTTGGGTAGAGAGAACGGAGTCTTTTCTGGCCGCCCACGACGCTGTGCCTTTGGGAGGGAAATCGTGCCTGTCGAGTAATATAGTCTATACAGTCTGATTGGCTAGAAGGACTTAGTGAGCAAGGATTTAGACGATGTCTTTACCTGACTGCGCGATGCAATCTTTGCCTCCGTTCTGTGCACCTTCTGTGTTACCTACGATGGAGTTTTTCCTTCAGCATTTCTGGGTGTGCTGAATGATAGCGGACTAGGCTAAAATCGTTTACGAACGTGTATACGGCTATACAACGGCTTGCGGATTCCAACCGACCAGTCAGTCCAGTGTCTTTACCCTCCGGAACAAGCTGGTACAATGTTACTTACCTTCATGAGGTGAAACGTTTGGCCAGCATCAAGGAGGCATTGAACCATTGACCACAAAAACGTACGATAAGGTTTTACCGTTACACTTATCCGTCCTGATTTACTGCAAATAAATGTAGTAATGTGTGTAAATGTAATGTGATTTTTTTCTGTTTGGGTTTAGAATACTAGTATCGATTTCTGGAATTTTTGTGAATTGATCACCAGTAAGTGCTCCATATATTCCTATATGTTTACTGAGACGTAGGTAGAATACCCTCCAGGACCTGTGCATTTATTCCGTGAAGACCACCTGACGTATGTCAACAGCTGAAAAATACATGAGCCAAAAAAGGCGAGATTTCTCAGTGCCAGAGGAACCATGATAATCACTCGTTTTCTTCATTCTTGCGTAGGATCACGTTCCGGAGTACAGCCTACACAGCAATTACACGTTGGAACCATCAGTAAGCCTCGTGCTCATTTGCTGGTCACCATCCAGACGCTTATTTTAATTCTGCATTTCTCTCGGTTTCGAAAGCAAAGATTTCGATTTTCAGGTTGCACTCGGTTAATTGTCCATATTTGAACTTGGAATCGTTAAACCCCTTGTCAATTTCTTCACTCCTGTTCTTGATTCAAAATAGAAACGATAAGCTCTCCTCGATAACATTTCCCCAATTATTGATCAGTAGTTCAATCCATAATTATTGATGTCGAATTCAATCATAATTATTAGTAGTCAGTGTTCTATAGCAACGCATGCGTAAGAAGCAACGTGTGTCTCTTGAGACATTCCGAAGACTCTGTATTGATTCTCTATATAATTTACAATGTAGTTGAAGAACACGCGAAATTACTTTTGAAGGTTTTTTATCCGATCATCAATGAATTTATTGCTCTGTGGCATCCATACTGAGCACTGAGCGTTACTTTTCATGTTTGTGACCTCCTGTTGTTCTTCCTACTACATACTACTCTACTAGACACCTGCTTTCGCCTATTCTGCATTGTTCCGTAAACGTTGGCAATTGTGCCCGCCACCGGCGTAATTACTGGCGCTAGAAATAGGCGGTAGAAACCACATGAGGTTTGAAAGTGCCAAAATCTTCCCATTCGGGAATACCAGGGACTACATAGTTTCAAGAAGTATGCGGGAATTTTTTCGAAAATAACACGGGAATGTTGTGGTTGCTGAGAACTCGTTCTGTTAAATTCCACGTTATGCGAAAAGCACACCTAAATCGATTAACTTTTTACGCAATTCAGTCGAGTTATCACACAGCCCTCGTGTATGCAACCGTTTCATTGCTTCTACGAAACGAACATGGGCCATTAAGCGAAGAAGCGGCGCAGAGAAGAAAGAACGGTTTTAGCATGGACTCATCACTGCATACAAATTAGAATTTCAGCAAGACCTATATATAGCCACCAATTAGCTTCACCTGAATCATGAAGAACAACAACTTTTCAGTTTCTGCTATGATTTTACTTTTATTAATAGTAATCAATTATTGTTTTATTGTTCGAATTCTTTGCTGGAACGTGGCTTTCACTTATGCCGTGGTTCTCGTCAACCACATTGATTACTAATGATAACAACCGAAAACTTACAAAAATTAAACGCAGGTCACTGAAAAGTCATGTACAACCTCGAAGAGAAACCTGAGAAAGAACTGTCTCCTTCCATCCAGCTGTGAATGTTATGGATATGATTTACTACATCATTGATCATGATTTTTCACCTGTCCCTATCCGAACGAGTAGATATAGTTTTGTGGGCGGAGCTACTAGACGCAATATTTTGTTGGGTTTGGCTATTTAGGCTCGGCGACAGATGAGAGTATCTCTCATTTCCTCACAGTGTCATCTGCAAAAGGAAATGAGTGAAGATGCGCACGACGAAACGTGGCGCAGTAGGGCGGAAGTCACAGTGCACCCAGTGTTGAAATTCTCTGAAAGTGAAATGGATGGGAGTCATTTCCATGACAGTTCTCTTTCCTTTCGTGTACTTTTTCGATGTGCGCTTGGGTGTCTCACGATAGTGTCATACGCTGAACATATCACTCATAACTAAGAATTAAGTTCCCTACAGCGGAGCATATAGCCCAACGCTGTTCCGTGCTTTGCACGAAGAAGGAGAAAATCTCTTTTCGCTTCCTTGTGGAACTTACTTCGTGTTATTGCTTCTTTCTCAAAAATTCCCTCATTTTTTGTCGTTTTTCTTACATTCTTTCTTTTTCGTCTGGTAGCTACGAAAGTTTTACGACTCTGAGAATGCATTTCGGTCATCGGCGCCTGATCTTAAAGCTGCGTTTCGTTGTCTGCAACTATTTGTTTTTTTCATTCATCACCACTTTTTCTTTCAAGAAACCACAAAAAGTCCTCTTGGATACTTGCAGAGATTTTGGGTGATTTGTACTTCTGCACGTGCGTGCTTCCCTGTCGGCAGATTCCCTGCATCGATCTGTTATACACACCAGAATGGAATTATGCGAGTTATGGAGATGAGTTTTAATACGACCTAATGCATGCAGCAATGTTGACATTTCCCTCATTTCATTGAATCCCCGCCAGACACCCTCATCGATGTTCTGAGGCGTAGCTTTTTCCTACGCTACCTGTTACTTCTTCTCTCTGTGCCTGGATGCACCTGAAAAAACACGAAAGGATCGAGCAGTTTTACTCCCACCAGGCCCTTCTCTGAATATTTTCAGAGTGTTCCTCTTGAAAACAAACAGAATGCTGACGGGTAATGAAACAAGAAGGAAGACAAGCCGAAAAGGATGAGTGCGCTGAAACTTTGATATCTCTTTAGTTTTAAGATTATGCAACAACTAAGAAACGTTCACGAATATTGAGTTGGCTCGCAGAATCTGAAGAAAGTTACGATGTGTGGCTACTGAGAGATAAATTGTGATTCCTACTTCCAGACAGCTGAAGAAAAATTGTTGCGCACATCCCTCCATTGTGCCGTGTCTTAGTTTAACATTACCCATTCCAACGACTATCCTTACTTTGATTGACTTCGACTTACGTGACTCAAAGAGCGGCGGATGTTTTGGGCCAACGCGTCTTCTTCGCCCGGATGTGTCGTCCTTTAACATATCCGAGCCCGCCCTGTTCGATCTTCAGCCATTATTGAATAACAGTTTTATTGTATTCAAGAACGCAAGTGTAGCTCACTGGTAAACGGTCAGCACTACGCCTGACCACTCGATATTTCGACGCCGTCCAACAAAATACTGCAGTGTCGAAAAATTGGTGCCACAGTTATCTGAGATAATAAAGAAACTGGAATGGTCCACACAGGTGGAAGTCATAAATTTTTACGGGTTAAGTTGAAATTGAATTCGTTTGCACTTCCCAAAAAATCGATCAAGAAACACTTTATCCTTTTAATAACGTATCTCTTCCAAGCATGAAGAGGATCTTGTGCCGTCTGTCATAAAGATATTTAAGGAAATTAGGGAGTGACTAGATGGGATAGGGTACGGTGAACTAAAGAAGCAACATGAACTCATCGCCTTTCAAAGAATTGATTTTTTCACTTTGTTGAGTTAGTTTTATTTTTTTTTACTTTAATCAATCTTAACTCTCCTTTGTTCAACAAATAAAGAGATACGAATGTCTAAGATGTGTGTCGATCAAGACAAAAAAATCCTCAGTAGTAGTTTTCAAAGCTATATACAGATTCGTACGAGAGAGGAACCCATTAGGCTCCTGAAAGGCGCACATGCACCGAAAATGCTGATAACCTGAGGCAGAGCTAATGTGTCCTTGTACACTTGAGAAACTTTTATTTTTGTTGTTTTATTGGCGAAACTCTAACGTCCTTATTACGTTCTGGAACGTCATCGATCGGACACTAATTTCGCCAATTTTTTCCATCCTACTGGACCTCGCTCTGCTAATGCATATAACCCAAAATTTACTGAAAAAATGTTGCCTTCGTATTGATCGAAAATTTTCTCAACGAATGCGTTGTCTTTCCTTCACAATTAGTCTAACTCCAACATACACACAAAGAGTACAGGAATAAGAAAACGATGTTCTCCATCCATTCTTTGTATGCTCTTATTTCTTTGAAAGCAATGCATGTATATATGAGATATATATTTGATATCAGAAAAGCTCCATAAAGTTTAAATGATTTTTCTTCACTTATTTATGAATAATTTTAGTGTATAAGTGCTAAACCAAACTAATTTGGTTGGATTTTCGCATTTCTTTAATTAGAGGATAGAAGGTAGCTTGTAGTCCAAACATGATCCAGATATCTTCCATGCAAAACTTCCAGCGCCCACAAAAAAATCGTTACATGCTGTCTATATCCTAATAAATATTGCTGTCGAACAACGTCTCCTTGAACTTCGTGCACTTCTTCATTTTCTTCTTCTCTCATGAGTTGAAATTATGGAGAAAAACTGCGCATTCCACTGTTCACCGAAGCTATAATTTTTTTTTGACATTGCACAGTCCTCAAATTTCTCAGGGAACACCTTTCTTTGTTCTGACAGAAATGAATTTTCCTTTCTTCACTTCTCATTTTCAATTCTAAGTCTTTGCATTTATAGTGCTTTTCACCTCTTTGCCATTGTGTTTCTGTATGAGGAGTTGCTATCTTAACTTCATACATCTTTTAACTCTTCTCTGTTCAATCCTCGTAAAAATTACATAGAAAAATTAGTCACTTTTTATCGTTAAAGCATTTTCCATACACTTCTTTACCTCGTTTGGGAAACAGTCGTAAGCAATGCATTGGACATCGATCACCTCCAAGTATTGCATTATGCAACCTGTAAGCTCCATGAATATGGTCAGTCGACAAAAGGCAAACTATTTATCCGAAATTGTTCAGGAAACAACAAAATGGAGTAATAATTCATAAATAATCTAATTAACAAGAGAAGTTTTTATTAAACATTACCTTCCTTGGCCCTACCAACAGCCTTCAGACGCTTAGGGTAGGACTAGGAAGGGTGTTCGGGATATGAGTGATGTTGCTTGCAAATTATGCATCTTCTATGCATTTCGATGTGGAAGTTGATAAATATTTGATATGCTGAGAAAAGACCTCTGTCGGCTCTTCTTGACCACATACGATCTAAAATTAATTCATAGGTTCTACTTGAGAAATATTTCCATGAACATAAAAACTGGCAACGGACGTTGGGAGGTCCAAAAATAATTTGATCTACTGACCGTCCTCCACATGATGAAATGAACGAAGGATCGAAACGTTTGCTTGAAGAAAAAACGACGCACGAAGAATGTGATCATATTTATGGCGCGCCCTGTATAAGGCAGATAACGCGTGTCCTCTTAACGAAATCTGTTACTCTTTTCGTTAATCCCGGCATAATTAAATTGACAATGCTCTCAACCACCTATTCGAATTTAATTATTTCCAGTAACTGCCAATTCACCTTTTGAGTATTGCCGACGACGTTGGCCTCCTGGTCGGACAATATCCGGCTGCGATGCTCCGATGAAACTCGCCATCATTCTTCTCATTATGATATCCAAAAGTAAGTTCTAATATTTCGACCTCCACACTGTTTTGTACGCTTTCCGTTGTGGATATTGATTTGGAGCCTCTAGGAGTTAATACAAATTTAAAGTGGAAGGATGTTAAAGTCTTGTTAGGAATATTCTTTATTTTTTCTTTTTTCTTTATTTATTAACCCTTCTAAAAATTCGATACCCATCCCCAAGCGTAGCTCTCTTAGCTTAGCAGCGTTGAACTTTGAAATATCCTCTTTTTCAACTTCATGCGAGCGCATTTAAGTTATGTAGTTCCAGTCGGAATCGCTGATGATTTTTTATTGTATATATGTTTCCACTTTCCTACGCGATTTCATAATCGAGGATCAGACAGGATTTTAAATGCCTGTGCATATACAGGGAAGAGGTACAGAAGAATTCAAATTTCTTCGTAGTCCAGATAGTCCAGGTACTGTCTTCAAAGAAGCGACTTCACACCTATTCTGTTCGTTCACAGAGCGACCTTAAACTATGTATATACAGTTTGTTTTCATATCGTTTGTCTTAAAAAAATGCGATAACCCAAATAAATAAGGGAGTATATAAAATTTCCTCAAAGATGTTTTTTTGCTTCGCCATGAAAACTAAGGAACATTTTTAATCACATCTTAAGAATTTTTTTACGATATAAAGAACTGCACACAATTTTTCGTTCAGAATAAAACTAGTGACCTTCACAAAAACGGTAGACTATCCAAAAATCATCTGAAGAGATCCTACGAAGAAGCATGCATGAGTTTCCTATTCATTTTCTTCTTTCCAGCCTTTTCGTTGTGGTGCGTGGATGGTAACGACTGCGACGCAACGTGCTCTTTTTGTGAAGGTGCTGCCTGCCTTCGTGTCCAGAGGTGGGGCACATTTCTCAAAAATGCATGTACTTCTTATGAAGTTCAATAGGCAAATGCCAGTTTCATGTCAACGTGTTTCTGAAATACAAAACGTCCCTAAAAATCTTTAAAATGCCATTTTAAAGGAGTTGACTCGACTCCAATTGCCGTTCTTTTTTGAATATTTGAAGAGTTTGAAAAAAACAAGTCGTTAAGCCAAATCTTATCCTGTTGGATCTAATCAAGTGTAGTTGCGAAATCCTCTGAGCTTAATTTCGAGCCGTTTTTATGAAGTACTCATGAATTTTTCTTCCCAACTTGGAAGTAATTGATTCTCTTGTGATTTCGCCGCACATGCACGATAGACTGTGTGTAGGCGAATGTAGCCCGCTCGTCAGCATACATATTTTGTAGTATCGACAAGGTTTCTATAATTGTGTACTACTTTTTAAGCAGAACCAAGATTGTTATTGCTCTTTATTCTGGCTAACGTTTCGGCGTCGTCGCCTTCTTCAGAGCCTGGAGAAATCAAAGACACGTGCAATCTACTCTCTCAAACGCCTCGTCATCCCACAAGATATGACTTAGCAAACAGATTATTCAAATGCAACGCTAGAAAAGCAGACCACCATAGCGCTCACCGCACTAGTAACGATGCCCCCGCCTCTGACCCCGTAGATCAAAACCCGCAAAGGTCTTGATATGGCGCCAACTCGTTGGTCACAGCGATGCATTTCTTTTCTTCTATACGATTCATGATTGGACTTTTGGCCGTGATATAAAACGCTTCCAATGTTTTTCGTGCCAGAACGTCTGATTCGCGTGCTAAGATCGTGACAGCTATCTTGAAAGAGGTGTTGTCATGAAACTGTCTGCGATGAGCACCTAAAGGGGATGATGTTTTTGATTTTACGAGTCCGTCTAGGTGCTCCTTGACGCGGGTACATAGTGATCTTCCTGTTTCGCCAATGTACACAGCCCACATAACTGACAGGTTATTAGATAGATAACTCTCGATACCACGCAGTCATCCTGCCTCCCGTTTGAACAAACGATGCAATTAGGTGTCTCATAAAGTCTGTCATAGGCGCGATTGCGGACTAGCTGCTGCTTCAGGTTCACAGGTGGTACGTCCACTATTCTGACTGAATCCTGCAGACCCGCCTGTCGCAAGCTTGCTCGTACTGCATTGCTCATGTCATCCGACATAAAAGGAAGGCAGAAAGGGATCTTTGTTGTTTGTTCTACCCTGTGGCACCGTCTCTCAGTTGCTTGGCTCCGATTTGAATGGGAAACCTTTGCTGGGTACCCATTGGATTGAGCAATGTGGTTAGCCATGTTTATGCGCCCTTGAGCCTCAGATGAAACCGTTGCAGCTGTATTAAACATATTTTCTTTTTTACAATTATTTTCTGCCGAAGGCTAGTTTCTTAGGAAACACATACACATTTAAAATAAAGGAAAATTATACTAAGACCACAACAATTTTGAACGTGGAGATTTTCCCAGATCAAGATTTAGAGGAAGAACCCAACATTGGTTTAGGGATTTTTACAGATGTGGAGGCTCAGAACCCGTCCAAGCATCAAAGCCATCGAAATGATATTGATACTCTTGAGATGAAAAAACATTGTTAGGACAAGTATACGTGAAATCCACCCGGACACAATGTGCTCTGAAATCTCAAGAACATTCCATCTTAATGTTGTCACAACCAGGACCATGGGACGTTGGATTTGTTGTTCGCGAAGCCAACAGATTACATTAAATTACTTATTGACTACTAAATTATTCCCAAATCAGATAAAATTAATCAACAGCGAGTTGTAGAGAATGTACCAGAATCAGTTTTAGTAAGGAACTTTCGGTGAAAGCAAATGCACACAATACTCTAATTACCGCAAACACATAAGAGGTCGTGTCCTGTGGTCAGAATACGGTAACTGATTCAGTGAAAAAACGTAACAGCATTGCGGAGAAAAGCATAGTGTAAAATCTCATATAGACCCCACTACTTATATTTGTTTGTTCGACGGACACTCGTTTGATTGGATCGTGTTCAACATAGTAAAACACATAAATTGAGATCTTTCAAACCTATGCTACCTTTAACGTTGAGTTCCGAAGCTTCTAAAATGTATAATGAGAAGAAAGGATTCTTGTATTCGGGTTTTCAACAAAAATGATTGTTTCTGTCTAAATCAAAGGAAATTTTTCGAAAATAAGTAATTGAGCATCAAATTTATACAGCTCGCTTCGATTGTTTCCACAGATTTGATGCCGCACTTGATAGCAAAAGACGATTCTTTCGAAGTCGTGCCAATCTGTTTTCTAAGACTCCATTATTTTCCATCACCTTGCCTATTCTATGTATTCCACTTTTTTTGAAGAATTTTGTTTCTGTTTTACCTTTTCTTTTGATTTATTTCTTTTCTGCCTCTTTAAATCCTAGAGTTAAGGCAACACCCGACTCGTGGCGTTACGACAGCGATGACGTGCTTACCGCACGACTCCCTCGTTCACGCCTATCACCCGGAAGGTTGTCGAACTGAGCTTGCCACCGGCGAAAAGTTGTGCCTATGTTCTGGGCGAGATTTTTGTAACTCATCCAAAAGTACACATCTTTCATTCCTATTTATCTGTTTGTTGGTGTTTTTGTTATAAATATTAAATTATTGTGTTCTAGTTCGCGAAGGAGTAAAAAAGATAGGAAAATTGTCAAGATATTCCCTGAAATCTCTGCTAATATCCTATCTTTGTAAGATTTCTAGAGAAGGTGCAAAATATGCCGCAGCTACGTGTGATATGCCCTTCCTCCATCATCACGTATTACGTATTGCGGGCGTATGAAGTATACTTTAAAATTGGGGCAGCATTTAATTCTTATGCAAGATATTTGCAGGAGAAAAACGAAAGGAATCGTTCAACACAAAAGTCAACACAATACAATTGACACAAAAGTCATGGCTAGCCGGAGGTACTTTGTGATCCACGAATTGTATTGATTGGAGAAGAAAAATTCCAAACTTTAAATAGTTGGATACTTGGCTTATTTGGCTTAATCGGCGAGCTGATATCATCGGCTGACGCGATTGCCCGCATCTTCTCCGAGGTGTGCCGTCACACCTCGGCGAAGATGCGGGCAATCTGTCTTGAACACAGCTCTGCCCAACCTTCCCGATCTTCTGCGAGAGCTTGCACAGAATTCTGCGAAGCCTTACGTCTCCCCTGAACTGCCTATCTGAGCCGAGTGTCCTCAGGTCCGCTTTCACCACCTCAGTTAGAACTTTCGTTTTCGGCCAAGTGGCTTCTTCCAGCTCGAACCCGGCAAACTCCTCAGAACTCGTTGAACAAGACGATCTGCCGCTCTCTTTAACATATGACCAAAGACGCGAAGACGACTTACTTTAGCCACTTTTTAGTCAGCCTGTATAACAATTAGTACATATATATTTATATAATAAATGTACCTATGCAGTTATATAATATAGTATAGTATAGTACTACACTATACTATTCTATATAACTGTATAGGCTGCACAAGTGTTCATGAACCTCAAACGATTCTGAATGAAGCAGAATGTGTAGGTACATTTCCATGGCGCATTAATCAACCCAGTACACGTTTATCCTTTCGAGAATAAGATTGCTATTGTTGACATCATGTGCGCCTCAGAAATGTTCGCATTAGCGTCGGAACTTGCGGTTTTTTTTTGTAGAAAACATGGTACAGTATCATAATTCCAAAAGTACCACAAATAGACTTTCCACAATATGCAAATGTTGCTAGAAACACTGGATAGAATTTTTCTCTCTTCTTTTTCTTTTCAAAATATGCTAAATTAAGTTGGAATATATGTGTTGTATCACAAAATAGATTAATAATATCGTGAGAGTATCTCCATCGTACTTACACAAGTATGAATCTCGCACTATGTAGAGTATTCAGCTGGATACAGGCGGCATATCACGATTTTGACTTGGTGCCAACAGTACAACGAAAGCGTAGAGGGTAGCAGAATACGGGAACCAGTGTGACTCAGTCCAACTCCTCCTAACCGTCATTTTAAAAAAATGACGGTTAGGAGGAGTTGGCGGGAACGGTTTTTGTTCCTCCAAGTTCGAATGTGCCACGTTGTGCACGCTCTAGTTCCCTCAGCCGCCTGTTCAATAGGTTTACTTGAATAGGCTGTTGAGCGACCACATTCGACAGCTCGCACACACAGCTGGTTGCGATACATGCTTAAAGGCATCACCCCACGAATCTGAGGTGGTGCAGATTTCAAGTGGAGTATTCGTATACGAGATGGGAGACTACGGAGAGGGGGGTGATTCCGTCCATTTCTTTCTAATTGCCGTAAAAAACGGCCCGGAAGATGCGGCGCCGCACAAGACTGGCGCGCTCCAATCGAACCTCTTGTACAAAATGGTGCGCCAAAACGAATGAAGCTGTATCTTCCGGGCCGTTTTTTACGGCAATTATGAAGAAATGGACGGAATCACCCCCCTCTCCATAATCCACGATCCCGTATACGAATACTCCACCTGAAATCAGATTCGATTCGTGGGGTGATGCCTTTAAGGTTCACGCGTTGCTACCGATTTCGCAAGAAAACTTGGCGCCTTCTACGTCCTTTTTACGACGAATAGGGAAGCATGGGCGGAGCAACGCTGGTTTCTCTAATCTACAACCCGAACTCTAGGCTTTCGCTGCGTTTTCCGCACCACTTCAAAATCGTTACCTTTAAATAACAGGTGAAACGCATAGAAGTTGAAGAAACATGCATCCGAAATGAAACGAGAAATGCAGCCGTGCGGGAAACTCGCCTCAGATGGTGCGATCATATCCTATCGATCGGGGTATAACTACAATATTTGTAAGATTGGCGTAGACCTGGACGTATCCGGAAAGCGACTAAGGGGAGAGTCGAAACAGCGCTGGCTTGATGACGATTCACGCTGACATGGAGCTATCAGGATCCGTTCTGATCAAGCCCAAGACCGAGCGAAATGGCGCCATATACCTAGAAAAGCGGACCTCGCCACTAAAGGGGGCAAACGTTGAATAAGAAGAAGCTAGTAAAAATTATATAATAGCTAGTAAAATTATTATACGTTGGAAAACCACTACGACAAGAGGATACTACATTGCCGAAGGGTTTCAGAGACTATGTTTAAAAAGTTAAACGAAACAGAGAGAAGGATAAGACTGTGAATGAATAGAAGGGAAGCACGAATGTGAAGAGCGAGATTCGAGAAAAGCGGCAGAAGGGCGCGTCGGTGTTCTGAAGTTGAGTGGCGTAAATGACAGCGGTAACCGTGTGTCCTTGCCGGAGTAGCTCGTAGTACGTCATTCCACTCGAATCTCAAAAGCAGCAAATGAGGCGCGTTTATATCCGATTTGCTCATCTTGCGAAGCAAGCGAATCAGTGGTGGACAATAGTGATGGTAATGGTGAACACCCCCATGCGGAGTTCATGGGATGGTACGGGTTTCAGGCGGGTAATGTTTATACGGGCTCGTAGATTGTGGGGAAGAGGATGATTCCGTTCATCTTTTCCAGTATCCCGTACAGGGAGAGATGAACAGAATCACCCTCTTCCCCACAATCTACGACACCGTATAGGCATTACCCGCCTGAAACCCGTACCAGCCCAGATTCGTTGGGTGATGCCTTTAAGGTAGAAGGAGAGTACTCGATTATATTATACAATCGGGTCAAAACGACATGAATCGCGAGTGTATAGTAGAGTCATAACGACATGAAGCATGGTGTAGTTGCGTAAGCGGTTGCGTTCGAAGCGGTGGAGCGCAGCGATAAGGATCAAAAGAGGACTCCTGCTACCATCGTTAATTGGTACAGTTCGCAGTGGTTCCACCTCGATTCCAACCGCTATCTCTACCGCTGTGCTTCGAGCGCAACAGCTTATGCAACTGCACCGTACGTACAAAACAACCCGGTGGAGGCAGCAGTTGAAACCGAAATGAGACCGTGACAATCTGCAGCGATAGATGGTGCCAGCAGGGATTTCAGTACGCTCCTAGCTGCCATGCTCCAACGAAGCGCACTGAGAGAAGCTGCGTACGCAATTGCGTACCTGCTTCATGTCGTTTTGATCCTACTATACCTTCCGCGGAGAAGCTTCGAGAAGGCTCTACGACAATCGTTTGATATATTATTGGTATCGATGAAGAACCGAATGTTCTGAACTTTTCAGAAAAAGGCTGACAAGACTCTTATCAACCTAATATCCGAAAGCCTAATATAGAGGGACAGGTCACATTATGAGGAGAGTCAACGATAGACCGACTAAAAGAACGCTACAGTGGATCCCAAGGCATGCTTTACACTATATATATATTATATATTTTTTATATATATATATATATATATATATATATATATATATATATATATATATATATATATATAACGTATTGACCTAAATATATACCACCAACGATTTAGGTCAATACGTTCGCTGCATAGATGGACCAGCTGAAAGTTTAGGTGGATACAGCTCAAGGCCGTCGTCAATGCCACTCAGGAAACTCGTACATCTTGGATAAGTATTGCTAGAAAAAGAAACAACTGGAAACTATGTAGGATCCACACACTCAGTGAAGATGAAGCCATCTGAGTATCTGAGTAAGAAATTTTATTTAAATTTTCGTATAACAAAAATGAGAGAAAATCAACAGAACAGAAAAAATCGACACTCTTGATCAAGAAATATACTGTCCTGTACATTTACCACTCGTCCTATTATTTTTTTGTATTTAAAATAAGATCGATATGTAAGACATGTAATTTAATACCAGGTCACAGGAGATACATTCTAATGCGATACAAAAACAGCGTGATCATATTGTTTAAAAAAAAGCCTACACGAAACCAAATATTAGACTAATGAAAGTAGGAATCATCGCCAATGAAAGGACGGGATTCAAAACACTGCAGTGAAGTAGTAAAAATACCCAATAAAATTGACATAACAAGAGTTTCAGTTGGAAGATAGGTACTTCTCCATGAGTTCCTGTTTCTTCCTTTCGATAATCATTTCCTCAATATCTTTTTGAGTTGGTACCTGAATGGAGGTGGAATACAATACATCAAGATGACATTGTGAGTAACAGGATAATAAGTGCGAATGAAACTAATTGCTCACGAATACAAACATTAAACTTTTCAAATAAATAACACTGAACTGGAAGATTAGAAGTATTTCAAGGAGAATCTTTATAACTGATATTATTAGCGGCTCCTGAACAATAGCCTAACTAAGAAAGTAATCAAAGACCGCTTTGCTCCCAGAAGAAGGTGCAGGAAAGGAAATATTCATGTCTACGTTCAGAAGTTAAATCTTCCTTTCCAGAAGCTGTTGCGATACAACACGCCTCAACGGTGATGGTCAACGTGGCCGTTTGACAATGATGCCACCTTAGTGTGTTTTCAGTATCAGCTGCGTATGAACTCGTAATTTCAGAATCTCATAAAGCTTCGCTTAAGGACCTTTCTCAGTAGTAGTCACAAATACGACATATACAGTGCATCACAACTGTATATTTGTACAGGGCTACAGCAGGATTGTCCGTTTCATTCTCGTGCGATAACGTATACTATTTTAAAACACAGTTCACATGATATACATGCTGTTCCTGGAAATGCTGACGCAGAAGACATGGTAAAATACTCACCAGTACGTGTTTAATCGTCATCTGTTTCCCATCTTCTCCAACAACGATCGATTCTTTTGTGTCGATATCTTCACCATCCGAATCCTGCAGTTACGTCAGCGTCAGTCGAATTAGAAATAAGTTGGCGTAATAAAATTCCAAACTTTTACAAATGTGAGAACATTACAGTCGTTTCAGTTGCGAGTGCATTATTAATAATATTTTACGCGCTGGTAGTATAGGTCTTTTATAATTTGTGAAACAACTGCAAGTTGCTCAGATATATTCAAATTAATACCGGAATAAGTTGCGGAATTTCACATAGTCATAGCATAGAAAAAAGCGAGATTTCAGTAACGCATAAGTGAATAACAAGGTGAAACTACGTGATGGAAAAAGTCAAGGGCTTACATCGCGAATTTTGTATATATCTTCTTCTAAATCGTCTCCATATTCTTTTTGGAATCTTTCAGCACCATGTTCAGCAAAGTACTGAAAACCATCACTGTGAATATTAAATGCAAGACGAACCGTCATAAGGCTTTGCAAAAGTGCAGTGTACTACAGATTCCACGAGATGTTCAATATAAAGATGGATGGAAAAAAATAAAGATGGATTATGTATAGAGAAGTGATCGCAAACCTGCTCAGCTTGTTCAATAGCTCTTTTCTCTTCTTCCTTTTCCAACGGTATTAACAATCCGTCATCATCATCCAAATAACCATAGTAGTCTGCATCAACGTTTTTCATAAGTTCTGCTCGTGTCTTCCGCATTTGCTGAAACGTCGTTAATGTATAAAAGCTCGAACAGTAGGAAAGGTTATTCGGAAAAATATGTTAATGCGTGCACAATAGAACCGTTGAGGGATTCGTAACGAGAGTATCACCAAGTGCTTCGTCGACTTATTGATATTGAGGTAGTTTTTTTAGAAGAGGCACTTAGTGCAGAACGAAGTTTTTACAAAAACCTTGTAGCATTTCGCGAAGAACGCGGTTTGAAGGAATTATTGTGTTCATACAGACTGTAATGCGGCTTCGCAAGTGTGTGAAATGGAAAAAAAAATGGATTGAAAAATGAAAAGTTGGACAAAGAATCAAAACGGGAGAGAACTCTAAACATTTGAAAACGCTAATCAGATATACATGTGAAGTCCAAGAAGCAATACATGCAACATAAGAGACAAATTTCTTTTTTTTAAGAGAAAACCAAAGAAACTCAAATGATTTAAAACTTGAAAAGTCAAATACAAGATCAAGCTACCAAAAAATAGCATCAAACCTGACCAGGGAGGCAGCAAGGAAATCAGCTTGGAATTAGAAAGTAAGAAAAAAAAAACAAAACTATTTTTGATCAACTAACTCAATAACAATAACTGACCTCTAACTCCTTTGATTCCTCGAACAGTTCCCGAACACCAGGTAGATCTTTAGCGGCACCGAAATATTTATAACCTTTGTTGGACGCTACCTCTCTTCCTTCTTTATCAAGCTCTCGAGATGAAATTTTCCTATAAAACACCTGAGTTATTAAGAATAATGGTTACGATTACGAACAGAGTCAGATTCGTGACGAGCAAATGAGAAGAAAAACAGAATTTAGCCAGCGTAGCACAAAAAGCTGATTGATGTTTGAAGCGTTGGGTGTTCTTATAATCTAAAAAAAATCCTTGATCCTGTCGACGAAACTGAGAAGGGAGAAACATTAATTGCGTCACAAACCTGTAGTCCATGCCTCCTAGTTCTCTGATCCTCATTTCCCAAGCATATTTAATACGGATCATCTTATTAATTTCATCGTTGAGGTCCCGAATCTTGAACTCGCCAAGACCAGGATTTTGGATGAGAGCAATCTTCTTTGCGATCTCTTTAGCGATCTACAACAGAACTATGCGGACCACATCCAAAGCCAAAACTAAAATAGAAGTTGTAAGAAAGAAAGAAGCATACCTCCCGACGAAACCGCTCAGCATCTCCAAGGTTGTGACAGAGGTTTGTATCGTGAGGTCTCTTAGCTATCGGTCCCTACAAAGAAACATCCAACACTTAAAGGCACCACCCCATGAATCTGAGGTGGTGCAGATTTCAAGTGGAGTATTCGTATACGGGATGGGAGACTACGGAGAGGGAGGTGATACCGTCCATTTCTTGCTAATTGCCGTAAAAAAACGGCCCGGAAGATGCGGCGCCGCACAAGACTGGCGCGCTCCCATCGAACCTCTTGTACAAAATGGTGCGCCAAAACGAATGAACGCCTCTCCATAGTCTCCCATCCTGTATACGAATACTCCACCTGAAATCTGCACAACCTCAGATTCGTGGGGTGATGCCTTTAAGGTGAAGATTAAAGATAAAGGTGAAAATAGAATATCAGCAAATGCCTGTGCCAAACGCATTACTTCTTGAGTACACAAACAATCAAGCAACAAATTAGTTGATTTAGAGCTCTTGAAATTGAAATACACCGAGAGTCAGGAAGTACATTATCAAAGAACGAATGCATGAATGTATCAAACCAAACCTTTTCTTCTTCCTCTTTCAAACGGCGCCACCGCGCCAATGCAGTCATTGCCTTCTCCGCATTTCGTGCCTAAATCACTTGCTAACTTCTCAGAAGAATGATGGTGAGCGAGAAACAAGGATATTACCATGATCACCAAATGATGTCACTAGTAGTTGACGTTGAGTTTAGTAGTTGAAGGTGGAAAACTTCTTCCAGAAAAAAACGCAGGCACTGTAGATTCAAATACCGTGACACATGTATTTGTTCACATATTGTGGATAATTAGAACGAATAGACGGTGCGGACAGTGGGAAACTCTACGGATAACTCGAAATACAGACGATTTCGGCATAGAAGTGGATTTTAAGGAAAAAGAGTTGGTGTTAAAAAAATAGAAACATCACATGGATCAAAAAAGGACTAGGAACTAAATGCACAAGTAGAAAAACAAAATGAATATCGAAATTCGTTTTTTGCCCGAACCGGTGCAATTGCAGAACAAGCCAATTCCCGTCGTTGACACCCTCTGTTCAGTGTTTTTGCGAATTCTATCATTCTCCGTGTTTTCCCTGTTCTAGTGATTTCTTTTACCAGAAAATTATTCTATTCGGATGCTTGCAGTTGCAGTTCTACGATTTGGTAACTATCGATCGCTGCTCAGAAAAATATATCTATACCAATAATTGCTGGAGGGTTGTGGGCGCCTTCATTTCTCCTGTAAATTTTACCTCGTGTTTTGGTTCTTCTGTGGCAACGAACTCAGTTCTGCCACATCGAGTCTACTTAAAATTTACTAACCAGAAGAAAACTTGTTCTTTTTACTTACTTACTTGCTAATTTGAAGAACTTCAATGTGTTATTGTTTTTGCAGTGAATTTCTTCTAGTCCTTTAGGTAACAACTCAGCATGACTTCTAATGATTGTGTTAATGGTAATAGGGAGAGTAATCCAACAGAAGAAAATGGTGAGTCCTCACGTCTATCTCATCGATGCTAACAGTGTGAGTAATTTCCCATGGACTATTTTTCAAGCTCCATTTTCTAGAGGAAGGTATGGAAGAAGGCGAAATTACCGATACTGAGGACTCGGGCTTCATACCCGTTATTGAAGGTTTTTTCCGTTGATATATTTGCTTTAGTTATAATTTGCGATGTCGTGTTCGAACTTTCCGTAACATTCTATCTTTTCCTCGTAGATTCGAGACTTAAATTGTCATACTTGACATTTGCAGTTTCTCTTGATCTTTTTGCCTTTAGGGATTTTCATTTTAGGTAAGGTATTAAGTGCAGCTGCTGATTCCAATGATATAAGTGACTCAAGCGATCCTCTTGGGAGCGAAGATGATGAACCTCCAGAGGAAATTCTTAACAAAGTTGCTAGAAAGGTATGTAACTTTTTCTGACTTCCACTAAATTACAGGACAACGTTTTAGTGAAATCTGCAGCATTCTGGATGTATAGTCAAAATGTCACTAAGCTCGGTGCAGGTGCCTAAGCGACTTCGCCATAGCGTAGCGATTGGGGTCGAGGTGGGACCATCCCGAACAGCAGCGATGAGCAGTGCTAGCAAGGGTCTCACGTCTTTCCCAAGCGCTACGCTATGGCGAAGTCGCTTGGACATCTGCACCGAAATTCATGTCATTCTCGCTAGATCTAGATTCATCTCGTTTCCTTTAGAAAGTTGAAGAGAGCGGTTTGCTCACGCAGGAAATTGATCCTAAGCTTTGTTTTATGTGCCAAAAAACACCACACAAGTATAGGTAAATGTCATTTTTGTGAATATATTTCGGTATCTTCCTCTTGACTTTGAGTATTTCAGATGTCCAAAATGTGATCTCAGAACTTGCTCCGTAGTATGCTCAAAACAACACAAAGAAGTCAAAAATGTGAGTACTTGCTCATCTCGATTCGATTTGTAGAACGAAGTTAATGTGTTTGGCTAAGAGAATCATTATATATAGTCGTCGTCCAGAGCTTATGTCTTCCTATGCGTTAGATCCTCGATGAAGACATGGAGTAAAATGTAGTTGGAGGGGCCACAGTGGCACCCTTATTCATCGAAGTGGATAATCAAATCAATGGGGGCCGTAGGGCCTAAGCTTTAGTTAAGCATTAGTCTTAGAAGATCTATGACATGAAGGCTAAAGTTACTGGGAGAAAAAAGAGCGTCAGGAAATAAGGGTGCCACTGAGTGCCGCTCCTCACTACACTTTCCTTACCATTTACCATTCTATTATTACCATGCACCATGCATTGCATTTTTTGACCCTTTCCAGTCATCTAATAGACTAAAATAAGAGGACTTCATACGCATCTTATAACCTGTTATACATCGGAGAAATGAAAGGTTGCTGTACTACATTCGATGTTTTAGTTATTCTGTTTATTCATTTTACTTGCAGATGTACACTTTTTTGAAAGCGGGTTTTCTGCTGAAAAGAGCGTATACCTATTTTGCATGATCTTGTGCATATAGATTTTGTACTTTTCTCCACAACTCTTCTCACATATTTTTGACCTACCCAGTACTTGCTTCATCTTTCCTATCTCTGTTTTGCATTCGATTCCGTTAGCGTCCCTGTATTCGGATAGAGATGAGTTTTATCTCTTCTTCTTCTCTTTGACCTCCTCTATCTGCCTCAGATGCTTAAGGAGGTAACATTTTTCAGTGTGATGGTGTTCGTCCACCTTTTCAACCTGTTTCGAAGCTCTCCCAATTTGACGCTAACAAGTCTGTTCAAGACCAACGATTTCTTCATGCAGTGCAAAGCAGCGTGAAAAACCCATCACTGTTGAGCTCCCCTTTACCATCTACTTCCAAGGAACAACGTCATGGATTGGTACGACTCATCGCCTCTGAACCTATCATTTGTTATTGTTTTGATGGAGGAATTCGTTTCTGTTTTGCGCACGTACTCAAAAAAATGTTAGAGATCAGAAGGATCGTTGAACAGGGCGTCATCTTTAAAAATTTGGAAGTTCATAGCATGAGAAACGTTTTTGGTGTGGCGGAAAAATTCAGTGCGCCATAGCTTTCACTTTGAAGTAGTGCAGCTGGCGCAGCGTGTAGCCCAGCGGGTCATGCTGCTGCTGCGAAGAACTTTTGCTTGACAATACCACAAGCTATCTTAGTATGCTCGGTCAACATTATATATTAAGATGTCTGAAGAAAGGAGATTGTCAAAGGCTATGGAGCATGGAGGTCAATTTAGTGCGAAAGACGAGAGCGAGGAAAATTTGGAAGGATTTCGACACAAGGTAGTTTGCAGTTTGGTCTCATTGATTTACTTTCAGTGTATTATCTCTTAAGGTCAATTCGGTGAAAGAGCGTTACCTTATGCAGAATGCCCTGCGTCGTCGCATTTGGCTTTCCTTCAGTGATGATAAAGGTTTGGCTTCCAGAGTTTTTAACCTATTTCCTCTCATTCTCTGCTTCTCTGAGTTTTACAGGCGGTGAAGACAGTTCACGACATGAGCAGTTTTCGGATACAATATTTTGGTGTGTTGATCTCATTTTCAACAAGCAACTCGAAGGCGATTCGATCTCCACTTACACGTATCGTGTTCAGAATATCCCCGAGACTATCAGACTCGTAACGGTTTGTAATCTGCTTCATTTATCGTTCCTCCAATATCGTTTTTTTTTTTCTATGAAGATACTACGGCAGTTTCTTAAACCCCGACAACATGGATGCATCGTTTCAAGATCGGACCTTGACTTGGAGAAATTGTCGCCGTTTATAGAAGCTGGAATTGAGGGAGTGAATGGATTTATGCGGGTGCCAGGTTATGAACCTGAAAGGTTGGTTTATTGTCAGAGTCGCACCTACTGCTACTTTTTTTTGGGAATTTAGGTTCTACCTGGTGGACCTCCAGAAGGATGTACTTCATAACACAAGGAATCGTGTGATTATTGACCATCCAAAGATAATTATAACCTTGGACACAGAATTTATCACATCTTACTGTGTGGGTCCGGAAATTTACTTAACAGCATCATTTTCCCTTTATTTTTCATTTCCTTTTTCGATATTCAAGTTCTTTTTTATTACAGCTTATATCGGAAGCTGAAGCAGAGGAAATTAGACAGAAGCAGCGTCAATCGAGGGCTATGGCTCGATCGGCTCAGGAGGTGTGGTTTTCTTTTCGGAATCTTCGGACTCTTTCTCCCTCTCTCTCTCTCTCGCATTCTGACATTTCATTGAAAAGGGAGCAAGATAATGCATCGTTCTTTTGAGAACTGTATTGTTTGTTTTTGATCTGAAATTGCGAGCATGACTCTGTAGGTTGTGTGCCTGGAGATCCGATAACTCCACTGACAGCGGGAGAGCTAAGATTTACTGGTACTTACTACTATATAGAGTGGCAAACTAAATAATTTCTAGTTCTTTTCAAAAAAAAAAAATTGGAAAGATGAGCGAAATTGCAGTTTGCAGAGAGAGAGAGAGGTACTGAGTAAGATCTGCTAGTGCCTTCTAACTGGAATGCGTTTTCTCAAATTTTAAGCATTCGTTTTTGGTGTCCGGATAGACAGTTGTATTTTTTAGTTCTTATTCGTTCTGGGTACAGTGAGTTTCTTTTATTTTGACACCATGAGTTCTACTTCAAGGCATAGATGCGATAGAGAGCAGCCGGACCCTCTAGTTCATGAGGTGCAGCGCCAGTGATGAGTATCCCTTCGCCGACCGTCCAAAAGTGAAAGAGGTCGGAGCACCGCTCCCGATTGTCGAATTTATGTTTCAAGCTTTGGGATTCTTGCCAATCAGTGTTATTTCTTTTGCTTTTGATAGATTCTACTACATTCGCAGAAATACAACTGTAGTGAAACATATAACCTTGCAAAAATATTCAACAGGTGGATATCTTCATATATTCCTTAGGACTTGAAATCCTCAAGGTCTGCAGTTTTGCCTTTTGAAATAAATATTTGAGAGGGAATGTATCTCCATTTCGAATATTTTTTTGAAGATTACATGTTCCACTAGTTCTACGAGTGTTGCGGCACCCGTTATAAGCGAAGGAATAACACCGATTCGCATAAATCTTAATACTTGAAAAAGAAATCGAAGTATCAAGATCGAGGAAAGTTATTGTACTCCACCAAAGCATAAAAAAGATCAATTTCTTATCAAAACAAAAAAGACTTTATTTTTGTGGAGAGGCGACCCAGTTCAAACCTCTGTGCATGTTTTTGAAGGGTAGATGTTGCAATGTAACCGCGAAACCAAATTGTGAAGTGTCATTTGCCGTCAATATATTTTGGTGTGCTGGGCATGGTTGTACTATTTCCGCGAGAATTTCTAATGTGTTCCGAGACATGTTCTGAATGAACAAGAGAAACAAATCCAAGGAGTACTCTCCAACTTTCCTAGCGAGCTCTTATTTTACTCTTATGAAGCCATTCCTGACACTTCCCCTGTGAGCAAATTGTTATCGTTGAGAGGTGATTCGAATCCTATCACAATCTTTTTACGATGTTGAGACAAAATTCACTTTTATCGGAATATTCCTCTTTTTAGTCATAACGATTGTGTCAGTTCGCACATTGTAGTATCTTAGCACCTTTTTCAACTTTTTTTCGTTTTAGGGGAGTAGTCATGACTTTTCTCATGGCGATGAATTTCGAGGTCGCCGAAGTTTCAGAGGCGGTAGAGGTACACAACGAGGCGGATTTCGTGGAGGGTTTCGTGGTCAAAATGACTACAGAATAAGTCGCGGCCAACGAGGAGGGTTTTGGGTAATTTCATTGTGCAATTTGATTTTGGATTTGGAAAGCTTTCCTGTTATTTGACTCTGTGTTTGTAGGGAAGAGGAGGTAGTGGCAAAAGATTTTCGGACCATGACGATTTCGGCTATCAGCACAAGAAAGTAAGAGGGGGACGAGGTGGAGGGGAACGAGGACTTCGCCGTAACTACAGGTGAGTTTTCTTTTTCTCACTGTGGAGTATACCACTTCTCGGTGAAGTTGTTACCTGTCCGGTTGGTTAAGTTCCTTTTTTAATTTTTTTTTTTTTTTGCGCAGGAGTCTCGACGAGGAATTTGATCCATTTGAACCTTTCGAGGGACCAATTCGCCTGCCTCGTTCATATCTTGGAAGTAAAAATGATGGCGACGGGAGCGCCAGTGCTGATTCGCAGGCGGCTAACAGTCAGCGTAGCGAACAAAATAATGCGATGTCGAATGGAAATGAATAAGCGGTAGAGGAGTAAAATTTTTTTTTATAAAATCGTTTCTTTTTTATCTTATTGTTATTTCTAAGTATGACTTTGTTACTGCATTATTCTTTAATTTTTGCGTATGTTTGGATTTTTGCAATTTTTGCATATATCAATCAAACCCTCTGGGCTTTGTTAGTCACCACTGGTTACCGTTTCCTTAACGATTTCATACCTCTTCAGGTTTTTGCTTTTTTAACTTGTGTCATTTGCGTAATTACGTTTCCTTCAAAGTTTGCATTCAGAAAGATTGTTAGTATTCGACTTTCAAGTGATTGCACAATTGTTGTCCGCTCCTTTCGTTACTTTTCGTTCGTTCTCTTTCCGTTGCATCTGATTCTCTGTGGAATGAACTATATTCCACAGAATTAGTCTGATTTGTTGAATAATACCTAGCAGTGGCCATCTGAAGGGATTTTTGACTAGGGAATGATGCCCACAAAACTTCTGCAAGGAAGTCAAAGTCTGCACAAGACTTATTTGTCGTTTACATCTTTTCACGATTTAGTGTGCTACTCTCCGACAGAAATCTCTGTGACTACCTCAGATGCTAAGATGTTTCACTGGTATAAAGTTTGTGTTATTGCTGTTGTTGTTGTTGTTAAATTTTTTATGTTGTTACCCGATCTTCTCTGCCAAATAAAGTGTTGAGAATTTGGTTTTAATGTATTTCAGTTGTTTGTGAGACATTTTTACTTCACTTCATTCAGTCTGACTGCGAAATTCCTTCCTGCCTGGATGATTGTCGCTGACGCAAAATCTCGTAGTAAATTAGTTTTTCAGCACGAATGAGTGGTAGCGTGTCAGAGAGTTCTTCAGATGTGCAGCTGACATCCATGAAGCCTGTCAAAATCTCGGATGCGGTGGAATGTCGGATGGATGGTTGGTTTTAGTATCTCTTCTTGAACACAGAATGATATCCTTAGTTTCCTTCGTGAAGTGCTCATCTTCGAAAAGACTTTGTGACCAGAATTATTTCATTGATATTCATTTTACTGCGTAAAATGTTCGTGTGTTAAGAAAGTGGGGTCGAGTACACATCTTCATTTGATGGCACAATAGGAGGGATGGATGTATCAGGAGTGATTCCAGGTAACACTTTTTTTCTCGAAATTTTGTGTCTATTATTTTGAACCTGCGGTTCATTTTATTGAAGCTCTTATCTTTTCAACAGCATCTAACGACGAAAATGGTGAATACGATCGAGCTCTTGGGCGTTTTATGCGCAACGAGATCGACTATGACGAGTTCATGCGACTTACAGGTGGACAAACCATCGAGGAGGAGATGGCCGCTGACGGCGCAGGTACTATTCACGTCTACCAGTAGTGTCACAAATATGTATTCTCTATTTGGGAGAGGAGTGAAGCGCAGTGTTAAGAGATTCCGCAGCGTTATTATGGTCGGTGGTTCGCCTCCGCCCTGGCCCAACTAACAATTCATCTTTCCGGATTCTATAGAATCGGTACTAGACTTGTTTTGGAAGACGAAGCACTGGATTGGTAGTTAACTTATACGTTTCTGATTTGAAATCAAAGGTTTTTGATGCGTCCTGAAGAAATGGAGCAACGCCGACCCACATTATCCTCTATCTCTTATTCTACTAACACAAGTTACCTCGAAAGTGTCATACTTATCTTCTTCTGTTGTCCTCTTCTCATCTAAGTGAACCATTTTGGCTAGCAATTATATTAATGAGCCGGCTCATGGACGTTTACTGTCATAGTTTCCTAGGAGAACCGTTTAATCCATAATTCTGGGATGAACTCTTGTAACAACCTAAAATATTTTGCTAAATTATCGTTCAAACTCTTTTTTTAGGAGATTCAATAGAAGACGATATAGAAGAAGAGCTTGAATACGCCACAACGGATGAAATGCAGGTTCGTTACGGAATGCCTAAGTGACTTCTAAATGTAAAATATAAGTATTTTTCTATTTGGAAAGTTCCAGACTCATCCGGTCAAGAGCGAGTTTTCTTCCCGGGCTGGCAAAGATCTTCCCGTTCACGTAAGGAATCTGATGCAAGAGGTGATTTAATTATTTAAATCTGTGACAGCCAATCACTGGATACGTTAAAGTGTGACAAAGTGATATACAAGGTTGGAGGGCTTGCATTCTACTCACTCAATAATAGTGATTTGAATCGTTGGGTTTAAACTATTCAGAATTCCATGGTGAATCAAAACTTGTTTCAATTCTTTTGTGGTGCTTAAAACATATTAATCATAACGTACAATTTTAGATAGTTAACGATGAACTCGGCGCTTGTCGAGCCGATGCTCTTTTAATTCCTGCTCCAATGGAAACGGATGAAAGTCAACCATCGACTTCTCAGTCCGGTGCAGTGGATTCGAGCACGGAACGGGAAAGAATCCCAAGGAAGTTGAGCAAGACCATGGATGCCCTGTTGGGCCATGCTAACGTTATATACGCTAGGGGAAACACTCAAGAAGCGTTGACCGTGTTGCTTGAAGTATGTCTTCCCATACTTTACAGACAACATTAGCATTTGTCCCGAAAGCGGTGTTTTATATGTTAGTAAGAATTAATCTTTTTTTAAAGGTCATCCGTCAAGAACCTCGAAATGCTGCCTCGTACCGTCAAGTTTCTGATATCTACGAAGAACTGGGGGATTGTCAGAAGAGTTTACAGTGAGCTTCTTCTAAAGTCTCATTTCTTCGTTGTTTTGAATTTTCAAATAATTGTTATATTGGAATTAGATACAGTAGCATCAACGGTCTTACTCTTTTCGCTTCTGTCCTATTGTTTACAGTGGTGATTTTTCCTCGTCTTATTTCTTTTGATTGCTATAGATATGGTCTACTCGCTGCACATTTGGATCCAAGAACTCCTGCTGAAGATTGGGCTCATTGGGGAGACGAGTCGAAAAAGCTCGATCTTATCGAAGAGGCTGCTGCTTGTTATGGGCGAGGTATGTCTATCTTGTGAAATATCGAATTAATACAGTACTGCAGAGAATTTGTCAGTCTTCAAGTTTCTGAATGGCAGTGAATGTTTTCAGCTGTGCGCTTAGACGTAAAGAATTGGAAATATTACGAGAGTCGTATAGAAATGTTAGATATTCTTGGTATGTTCTGTTTATTGAATAGAATATTAAATAAGTTCTATATTATCCGTCATCCCGTTTACTTCTACCTCGCATTTGCTAGGCCATATTGATGGACCCTCTTTGTAGTTCTGATATTTCTTTGAGGTCTTCGACCATTGGCCATGCGCACACGCCTGCAAGCTGCACAAATGATTAACCCATCTCAAGCCGGAGTAGATTTCGAATGGTTTCATGAATTAATCAAAACGGTGAGATTTTTCTATTGCTTACCATTCGGCATGAATTATGTTGCTGACGCATGGAACTATTTGCTCGCTTCCAGCTCTTTTCGACATGAGATCGCGGGTGGTTTAGGTTCTTGACGTTTTTACGTTCACATCGAATGCTGAAAATCTCCATAGAAATGTTATTTAGGTGGCACAATACTACATTACTATAAACGATGAAGATCGCGCCATCCTTGCACTGGAAGCTTTCGTGTTACGTAGCAAAGAATTTGGAAGATCTGCAGACAATCAACATGAAACGTTGATAGGTTGCACTGGATTTTCATTAAATTTTTACTGTGTTGATGTTAACAACAAGAAAGGGAGATAGGTTATGGGAACCCTTCGCTTGATTGGTTGGAACCTATTGTCTCGGCTCGAGCTCAAATATTTGTGGTTACAATATACTGTGTTTGAAGTTCCCGTTTTTCTTCTACTAAAAACTTCTCTTCGATTTTTCTCCCGACATGATGCACTCCACCATTGGGAAGGAATCGTGATCGCTATTAATCTTACTATGATCTCTTTCCGGAGCGCAGTGATGTACGCTTTCTCGAGGAAAAATGCTAACGCTTTTTAGATAACAAAGGTGACACAGTAGATCATGACTTCGAAAGGATGATCAGGTGTCAAAGAATGGGAAAAGTATGACGAAATAGCTAATATCAGATGATTACGTATGCAGGGATTTTTAAGTACCTAGTAATGTTGGTTGTTACAATTTTCAACTTCCCTAGGCAGAAAAATGAAATTGTTACGATTCGATATAAAAATCCTTCCATTTCAACAACCTTTAGTTTTCTGTCTTATTGGGAACGAATTTCCAAAAATTTACCGTACTTCAGTTCGAAATTTTCTGCTTGAAAAGGTACTTTTTTATTCCCCAACTTTCTCGTTGCACTTGAAAAATCTTGCCTTTAATGGCTGTTACGGTAACAAAAGCAATGGGCGATCATTCAACTCATGGAGTGTCGAGAAAAGAATGTGTAAAATTGTTCTAATGTTTTTTCTGGGAAAAGAGTTGTGTTTTAATGGTTTGCGAAGTTTTCCGTCTACTTTTTCCTATTCGATATCCGTTTCCTGGCCGCTAGTATCTACTCTTTTTTTTCCTGTGATTTGAGCTGGAAATAGAAAGTGAGAAAATAACCCCCCCCCCCCCCCCCCCCCGACTTCTGTAAACCCTTAGAATATAAGAAGTAATCGAGAGGATAAGGTTTTGTTGAGAAGAACAACAGGTGCGATAGTATGTGTTCATGATGCGTCCTCCTTAGTTGAGAAGTTGATTAGAGAATGCAATCTCTGGCTTGATTCGAATAGATCGGAATAAACTATAGAGGTTCATTTCGGGATGATTGCACATCCTGAAGATTTTACAACTGCAGATCTTCGCTTAGTTGCGAAGAAACCTCGTTCTGATTTGATTTACTCCTTTTGAAGTGAATCTATAGTTACAATGGTAAACAGATTGCTTCAGGTATGTGGATGGCAAAGAGCAAATTCACTGAAGCTGCAAAGTCGATATTCGCTTTGTGCGACGGCATTTCGGTATCGAACATATCGGATGGAACACCAGCTATGTCGGTACGAGCTCGGTTAATGTTTGAGATCACTGCAATCCTTTCGAAAAGTCTGATAATTAGTGAAAATAGGTTATACACAGCACATTTCACACCAATGACGGCTTCGACGTTCACTAGTAAATATCCTTTATTCGCTAGAAGTGTTTCAGATTTCCCTTTCACACGGCACTTATTCGGTCGAGCCGTTTCCACCAAAAAGCGACGTTGAGTTTCATGTGGACGAGTCATTCAGTACTATAACTCTCAGTCGACTGATAGTTTGTTTCATTGGTTTGGGAAGGAGAGACTTGGCTACAGTGAGTCGTTATTTTCTACACTAAAACTATATGTAGTATTCTTACCTCAAAACCAGTAAAATGTTTATGACTGCATTATTTTTTGATTAAGATGTTGTATGTCCTGATTTGGTCCTATTTTTAGCCACTGAAAGAAATTCTTCTCAAGAGAAATTTGACTAATCACAATGAGGAGCCATATGTGCTCGAAATCGCCAGGGCGTTCTACAACTGTGATGCGTTTAAAACCACAAAGGTTGGTTTCGACGCGTCTGCCTCCTCCGCTTTTTATTACTGTATAATGAATTCATTTTCTCTTCGACGTTGCATACGGCTGGTACGAAGGCTGTTATTGTGGGTAGACAGTCTTCGTTTTAAACTATTAATGGTTGCGAGCATTACAGTTGTTTCTGGAAAGTTTGCAAGAATGGAACAACTACTGTGATAATGCGGAAATGTGGTTCATTTATGGAAATACAGCTGCCGTGAGTCAAATGTTTTTCTATAGGAACTTGTTGGAGATTTACCTACCTCATTTTTTTTATTTCATCGAAAACATATGTGGCGTGAATATACATATGATATTTGAATTCTAAATAGTCAGTCACCTATTATTTTTTGTATTTTATTACTGCTAAATCAGCATCTACTTCACTAGTGCTTTCTTAGATTTTCGCAGAAGTTGACAGAATGTTTCAACTGTATTGTCGATACCAGTCACAAACATCTGCTCATATTATTACACTAGTCATTTTGCGTATGCTAAAAACATGCATATGAGCGTATGAGCATATGCAAATGTTTCATAAGATGGTGATTACGGCTCATATATGCTCATAGATAAGCGAAGATTTTTTTATCTTGACAAAACATCCAAACTAGATAGTATTTAAACATGCTGCTTTCAAACAGTTCAGTTGTTTCCGTTTCCAAGTTTACAAAAATCGACTTATGTTCTAACAAAGGTTAGATATGATATCATTTTGCTTTGCATATCTCATATCGGAATTTGCTACAGGCTTTGAAAGATATTCCAACTGCGATGGAATCGTTCGAAAAGGTGCTACAAGTAAATCCCGGCCACGTCGACGCTCGAATCAACTTATCTGGTCTGCAGCAGAAGATTGGTCAGTCGGATCGTGCGTTAGAAACTCTACAAGATTACGACTTGGATACATGCACCCATCTTCCGGTTGGTTATTCTATTTTTCTTTTCAATGCAAAATAGTGGTAAATTTCACTGTGGTCATCATATTCTAATGTATTCATGCAATTTTCATACAGTTCGGTGAAAATTCTGATTTGTTGCGCATTCTAGCGTGAGCGGTCACGTGGACAGCGCCGCTGTTTTCAGAAATCAGCTGGTTACTGCGAATGCATAACTGTACTTCTTGAGTGGCTGGCTTCTATGTAGCTTGAAAATTTTCGAAGTAGTTCTTTTAAAAGTATGAAGCTTGTGGATTTGCGTTCTATAGAATACTAAATCCAGTAAGAGGGAATATAACTGTCTTGAACAAAATGATTTTTAACTCTTTTTTAAAAGAGAAAATTTAAGACTTATCTCCGTACTTCTAGAGATTAACTGTTCATATTCTTCTTTGCAGGGACCACTCTGAGTTGACTGAGTTATTCGGGTATTAAAGTAAGATATCAAAAACCCCGCAATTGTTAACTTCATGGCGAGCAAGAATGATCCAGCCATTGTCGAATTTGTAAATTAAATTATTATTATTTTTAAATATTAATTATTAAAAAATTTGACAGCGACTTCCTCAGCCAAACAACTAATTTAAGGTCTCTGATTTTGAGCTGGTGAAATGAGCTGGATCTTTGCTATTATTGTCTAATGTTTCGTTATATTTGGTAGGTTGTTGTACAGTAGCGATAGTCAGGTAAAAACGTCCTGAAGGCCGGCGCGAATGCGTAAACGTCCTCGAAATGACGCGGTAAAGCTGCGATTGATGTGTGATCGTCGCTTGATACGATCGAACTGTGTATTTTTTCTCTTAATCATCTCTGCAGTGCTGACTGCAACAGATGTGGATGCTACCGAACGCAGCTGCTACATCCACCGCTCCTCTTCAAGCGCAATCGCTTAATGACTGTACCAGGCTTCAGATCATACTTACCCAACTATGAACAAACATTAATGATTTTTGCAGAAATTTTATTCCCTTCTATGATGTTTGATTTTTACTCTTGCGAACTAAACTGTTGCGTAGGATTTCAGGATGAAAGGCTGCTTATTCGACAAGCAGACGTCCTTTTCGAATCGCAGAAAACAGAGCAGTTTGTTCGTTGTTGTCGAATGCTTCTCACTCCTCACTTTTATGAAGTCCATCGCAATCAAGAAACTGCTAGTAGACGCCGCAGCTCTAAAAATGGTATGTTATTTTGTTTGTATACCTTTAAAATGTAGACGTTCAGATCTTCTGTTCAAATTTTTGATACAGGAAAAGTAAATCTTGGAAGCGAGTACTGAGTGCATCAAAATACTTGCTTCTTCTATGAACCTTTGCAGTAGTACCCAAGTCACCATGGCTTCATAGTAGTTACACATTTGATGACTTAAATCATCTTCGTCACTTTAATTGAGTGGTCTGTCTTTTTCGAAGTCAGTCTCCCTGAATTCTTCGAAACACTAACAAACGCCATATTCAGTGCTATAAAACCTATGAGCTGTGGAAAAATTGTTTCGAAGAATTCCATTTGTTGCTGATGATCGGTTGTACACTTAGGAATTTTCCTAAGCAATACTCTACGCGTTGCTGCGATGAACGCCATCACTAATACGAACTGGGAGAAGTTTGTACGCCGTCTAGGAACAGCCGCTTTTAATGAACGTCGTAGTGTTGACGATATAGATCCAGCTTTAGTAAGTATTCAGTGAAAGATTGTGAAGTTAATGTCTCAAAATGTTCTCCATTATTGTTTCAGATCCATGATTACTGCCTGAAACTTATCGAATGTCTGCTTGCAGCTAAGCGTTATCAGGTACGTGAGGTCATATTACCTCAGGTGTCATTACCTAGTTCCGATGGCCAGTAATGTGTATATTTAGGATATGCTCGTAGTTTGCTGCTACGCTTTTCTACAGCCTCGCATCAATAAGTCGGAAAAGTTGGTGTTCTTCCTTGATTCTAGTCGAGATTTCTCTGTTTAGAATGGTAAAGGTCACTTGTAGGGCCACTACATTCCAAAATCTGTTGTATTTCTGTGCGATCAAAGCTCAGTGTTGGTCCGTTGCCTTCGAATATGTGCGATGGTATCACATGCTGACTAATGTGAGTCCTCCCAGTAGTTTGTGCAATGTTTTTTTTTCATATAATTCGTTGCAGACAGCCCATCAACTGGCTCTACCGAACAATCGCGAAGTGCTCTACAAACGACTATTCAATGCTATGAACTACGTCTTTGTGCATTCTCAGAATGTATCGTATCATCGTTATGTAATGAGATCGCTCGCTAAGGTGTCGAAAATATTTTCGCCGATTCTCTTTTCTGTGGGGTTCTTGTTTGAGTTATCTACCTACATATTTCTTTTTCAGTGTCCAGGAAACCATGCCCTTCAAGCTATATCAGGGAACAACTCGCTTATTACTGGGACTTATCGACACGCTCTTGGTGATTACCTCACATCGACCACCGGAACTTACATGGAAATCTTACATTTCAGGAGAGTATCTGCGAGTATGGAACCAAAATAAGAAAAATCCACTGATTTGCTTACTACTAGCATTGACTTTTACTCATATGTCATGTAAAAAGGACCTTAGCAGTAGACATATGATTGCTGTTCGGGTGAGGCTTCAATTGTATTGTCTGAAAAGCAGTTATCTATTGTCGACTTTTTTATCTGTAGACCTTCCGTCTCCTCCTACTGTGTCGCTTTGCATTCTAGGGAGTTGCGTTTATGAAATTGTACGAAAAGAATCGACCATGTCGTCAGGAGAGTTATTATAATATTGGTCGTATGTTTCATCAGATGTCTATAACTCCTCTAGCGATCTACTTCTATGAGAAGGTGAGTGCAGTGAGCCCATGAATCATTTGTCTGTTAGTATTTTTTATGATTTCGACAAAAAGAAGTGACACTCCTTTAAGGTATTCCACTTTTCTTCTAAGATCGTCTGATCGGGGAGATTAGTAGCATTTTGAATTAGTTATTATTATTTTCTTGTTTCAGGTACTCGCCGAACCACCTCCTCTTGTTTATTACACTGACGATGAAGGAAATGAGGTTTTACGTCCGGACAGCATGTGAGTACATGTAAAAGTCGTGGTTTTGTTGCTTCTAAGGAATATATAAATATAGATGTTTTCAATGTATAGATGTTTTGGGCACTTTTTTGTTTTGTTTCAGGTACGACATGCGGCGCTTTGCTGCACACAACCTCGCATTGATGTACCGTGCTAGTGGGAACGACTATCTTGCTCGAAAGATGTATGCAAAGTACTTAGTGGTATAAGATCGGTAATGTAGCTTTCTTTAAACAAATATAACTCAATTATTTCCATTGCAACATGATCTAGGTTGATCTCATTTCCATTCAATGCTTTCGGTTCCTTGTTGTTGTTGTTCTGAAACAATTTTGAGTTCCGTGTCATGTGCAAATAAGTTCATTTTTCTATGCTTCATCAAGAGTGGGTTGTTTATTCACTTTCCTTATTGCTATTATCTTTCTTTATCGATACAATATGATTGGAATAAAACTATAGATCTATTTGTCGCATTGTCTTTGAAATTAGTAATGTCCTGAAATACCATTCCATAAAAAAAGAGATGTGAAAAGCTTCGTCTTCTATTGTTAGTTGTGGACAGATTGGCATGTTCGTGCTAGCGCTACTCGCGGATACTGTAGCTGTAAAACCTCACGAACTCGGGAAAGAGCTCGGTGCAGTGCGTGTTTGTGATTCCTCCTGTTGTTTTCCGTACCTTCCCTCATATTTTCCGTTCAGGTTCTGAGACGTCGTATCAACCAGCGGCTTTCCAACAAGGTAGTGCCTGAGTTAGGTCTCTGTATATGTGTTTACGATCTTCTCGAAGTCGGCGTCACATATATTCTGCCCGGCGAAGGCAGTGGACATACAAGAGTGAAGGTTGGCTGCATATTTTCCTTAACGATAAATGATTCCTATTGGTTTCGCTTGTTATTTAGTATTTCTTTTTTTTCGATTGCTGATTGTTTTAGTTTCGGCTGGTAGTTTTTCGCCCTCACGTTGACGAGGTTATCCAAGCACGGGTTGTTTCTTCTAATAGTCGTGGACTGACTTTATCAGTAGAGTTTTTCGAAGATATCACAATTCCTGCTGAGCGACTCCCTGAACCACATGTTTTTGAACAAAGCGAACAGGTACATTCGTTATCATTAAAAAGAATAGGTTAAAAGTATTGGTCAACAGTCTTCAAGTCCTCTTTTCTTGAAAACTCGGCATTGGAAACTGTATCTATGTTTTCTTGTTATGGCAACGAGGTTTGGTGAAACTTTATAATTGCCCTGGCGTTTCTACAACTTCGTCTTTATTAGAGACCTGAAAAGGGTTTGAGATCTTTGATGCTATGTATATCCCATCAAACTCTTCCTTTCTCCTTGTCAAACCTCGTTGTCGTCCCAAGTGCACTACGCAAGGACTGCAAAAAGAAAAATAAACTGACCAGCCTCACCGACAAGCGGTGCTGGTAAACCACCGCGTTCTTATAGATTGTCACCCAAGACGAATGAGATCCACACACTGTGCAGTATCCTTAAATACTGGTGTCTGAATGGTGTTAAGAAACTGCATGTGGGACATTCTTATAGTTCACAGAGTGTTGCGAACGGCGTAAAGTCATGAGTAATTGATAAGCACTCATTTCTGTTATTCATGGATGGATTAACTCGTGATAACTCACTGATACGTGCGGCATAAACGCTCTGTGGTCCGACAACTTCTGACCTCTAAACTGTTATTTCTGTAGGTTTGTCTATTTCAGATTGAATGTAGCCAGAGCTATTCTTGATAACCGTTACAAATCCGGATTCTGTTTTATGAAAACTAGAGAGAACCAAGATTTAGACTTTTTCTTGAGTTTCTACACACCATCAGAGAGTTATCGAGATATTGTACTAAACTACGTAGTTGTCGGCTACAGTCAAAAATCTATAAATAGTCATGATTTAAGAGGAAAAAAAATATCATGTTTCCTTCACATGTGCGATCTACTTTCATGCATTATCACATGTCCCGTTCCATCTGATTAATCTGTTAAAGTTAGACTGAATACTTCTCGCAAGGGTAGCATGTTGCTAGAGTTCGACTTGTCGAGTGTCAAAATAATTCGTCCAGGTCTATGGGTAAGCGGCGCAGCACACCGAGCTGCACTCTACACGTGACGATAGAAATGCACGTGCTTGACATGTTCGCTTTCATCTAGGATTTCTAAAACCGACAGTAACATTCAGAGTTAAGTATACTACATAAAAACCTTTAAGTTATGCATGTTGATTCTTTAAGCGTATGTAATCAAGAAAATTTGGGTTGAGTCATGTAATGGTAGTTTTATTTCACAAACAGAGTAATCATAATCATGATTACCTCACAGAAGTCCTCCTGTAAAGTAATCACGATCTACTGAATTAGGTTTCGCTAAAACAGACAAGGAAATACAGTTTCCCGAGCATTTCCGCGTGGTTGCAAAACGGATGCCTCATGCTGGAATCGAACCAGCGACCTTCTGTTTACTAGACAGACGCTCTGCCCCTGAGCCAATGGGTCGTTTGCGGGAGCCGTCTAATCAAAGAAGGGTTCCTATCTTCGAAACTAATTAGCTTCTTTCTGCAGGGTTGTTTACTTTTATTAGTTCTTGCTCACGTCAATAAAAATTTGGCATGAAGTTACATGAAGTGATTTTGTTTTAAATAGGTAGTGTTGCAATTATTTCTTTGATGTGGAGTTAACAAAATTTCGCTCGAAAACGCATAAATGTTTCCATTTTTTCTACTGTAGTAACTTTCTAGGCTAATCTGCCTCATTTAGGTTTGGTATTGGGAGTATCCATCTGAAGACGGACAACCGCCTGCAAGACTTTACATGGATCCCGGAAAAACAGTACGATTTCGAGTAGTGGAGAACATATTCAGGTAACTCTTCTATGTTAATCCACGACAATTTGCACTCGTGTAACTTCGTATTTCAAGAGATGTTAAACCGAATCTTACCCCAGAAGAGGCACAAAAGGAAAAATCATATGAAATTATTGGAACAATGGCTGAGACGGGGCTAGGATGTGTTGCTTGGTGGTCGCAGGATGCAGCTGAAGATGCCGGTGAAGAGGTTGAAGACATGGAGGAAGAGTAAGCTGCGAAACACGAAATCCTCTTTGGTCTCTTTTTAGGACTTTGTTTTCTGTTTTTCTTCTTGTTGTATTTAAGCCATCGCTGATTCATTGTTATTTTGGAAGTTTCAGCTCAATCTTTGTTTTTTGTTGTTGTTTGTACGTACATTTATTTAAAGGCAGCATACCAAGAATCTGGTGTGGTACGGATTTCAGGTGGAGTACTCGTATACGGGGTTGTAGATTATGGAGACCGGAGTGGTTTCGCTCATTGCTCCCTGAATCACTGCAAGCAGCCGACCCCTGAATGCTGCTTTGTAAGATGCCTTCTGTTGCAGCGCGCCACCTTTGCACGCGTCCCTTACTACAGTCCGAGTTGATTTTCGACGAATCGCAGGGCGGAGGCGGCGCAAGGGGTGCAATAGATGGCGTCATACAAAATAGCATTCTGAGGCGGCTGTTTGCAGTGATGCAGGGAGAGATGAGCGGAACTGCCTCTGTCTCCATAATACAGGACCCCGTCTACGGATACTCCACCTGAAATCCGCACCACCTCAGATTCGTGGTATGCTGCCTTTAAGTTGCGCATTGCAATAGGCATTGCATCCCGAAAACCAATCTATACCTGGTATCCAGCAAATGTAAACTTGGATCTAAACGCACTTCTGTAATTTCTTTGGCCGCGTTATGCTAACCTTCAGTACTTGCGAACTTTCTGCAACTTAGATTTCATATTTTGATCACGTCTTATAAATTCTATTCCCAATAAAACTATTTTGTTAGTATATGTGGACTAGTAGCGACTTGCTGTTGAATGTTTTTCGGCCAACATTTTTAAGTCGTTATTTCGTCGGTTGTCCAGGTGCTTGACGTCGCATACCACACGTGACAAGTATGAATTGACCTTAACTATGATGCTTTTAGCTACGCAAGTGACATTAGAGTAGCGCACTCATCTTTGATATCTTGCTCCTCTTCATTGTTTTTAGAGGTTTGGGGAAACGGCTCTACTTTAATTGCGTGTAAAACTGCTGGTAAAGGTAATGAAACGTTAATAGTCTTTGCACTGGTAACACTGATAGCTGGCTTATCACTTGTAACACAACAGTATTAAATAAATGGAAAGATAGCCTGTGTTTTACGTACTCTCAGATAAGATAACTAGATTTTGTTTCATGCAGAAATCTTAAAGGCATCACCGCGAATCTGGCGTGTCAACTCGTGAACTACACCTTTCCTGTATCTGAACGTGGATAGATTTTTACAATTACAATTTTTACAGGCATCACCCCACGAATCTGGCAGGATATGAATTTTCGTTCGAGTATACCTATATCGGACCGTAGATTATGAATGCAGGGGTGGTTCCGCTCATTTCTCCCTGTACCCGTGTAAACAGACGGCTTCAGAGTGCGGTTTCTTACGACATCCTCTACTGCAACGCCCATCCTTGCATCCCGCCCCCGCCTGGGATTCGTCAAAAATTCATTCGAACGCCCCGCCCCGATGGGGCAATTCATTTCATTCGACGAATCGGAGGCTGGGGCGAGGCGCAAGGGCGACGTGTTGGAACACCGTCTATTTGCAGTGATGCAGGAAGAGATGAGTGGAATCACCGCTGTATTCATAATCTACCATCCAATATAGGTATACTCCAACGAAAATCCATATCTTGGTCACCACATCGATTTATCGGAAAAGGTGTTCACTGTGGTATACCCCAGGCCAATGGTAGCTACACATCCGTTTGAGTAGCTTCCTTTCCATTCGTTCAAGCCTCTTCATCATCGTTGGCAGTGCCAGTTTCACGATGAGGCAAATTGTGAGGCAAAAGGTAGACTCGCAGTTTGATTTCGTTGGTGAAGGTGGTCCATCACAGTGATTTTGTCAAGGAGTTAAATGCAGAAGTGGCCTTGGCGCATTTGTATTGAATTCCTCTCTCGTAACTCTTCAACACACAGCCCAGGTAATAGAACGAGTTTGAACGATTGTCCATTCACTCCGATTTCCGTTCAAGGTCTCAAAGAAACCCACATGCGTTTCCACTTATCGTGGCGAAGATGTAGTACCTGGGGTGCAGCTAGCTTCGATACAAGCTTGCCTTCCGCAGCGCGAAACTTCAGCACGCTGTCAAGCTTGTATCGACCTCACTATGTAACAACATAGTCAGCGTACTCGAATTCGGTCAAGGAGCACTGTAATAGTGCTAAGACGATGTCCGTAGTACACTGATCGACGTTTTCTGCCATTTTCTTGCTCCAGTTATCACTTCAAACAGTGTTGCACAACTGGCTGGTGTTCGAACTGCAGCAGTTGTTCTTTGGTTCATGTCATTAAGTAGACGAACGAGCTTTTTTGGTGCTCTATCGATGCGAAGCGAAGATGGCCTTGGTGAGGAGAGTCGAAAGGTGCTTAAAAGTCTAAAAAGGTCGCGCGTTGTTTCTTCGCGATATTTAATAAGTCGGTCCAGGGTGTTCCGCTCCAAAACCTTGTATAAAATACGCTGGAATGAGATTCCTCAATATATACTAGGGTCCGTGATGGATAATCCGCTCCAAAACCTTGTACATAACACGCTGGAAAGAGATTCCTCGATATATACTAGAGTCCGTGATGGATAATTTCTTGTGTAGGACAATTATGATAACGTATCTCTATGAGTCAGGCATCCTTTCGTCGATCCATACTGAAAGGATGAGCATTGTCACCTCACGAATCCCATACGGTGGAAAATATTCCAGCACTTTTGTGCCAATTCCGTCAAATGAAATCCCCCAGCGTTGTGGGCGGCACATACAGAGTTATATGTGGATTCTGCAGATGTGAAGGCAAACCTCATCGGTGACATTAGAACTCGTAGCGTTTTCTTTGTTGAAAACAAACTCTTCGAGTTCTCTTGTGGAATATCATCTAGAATCTGCGAAGAACTGGACGGTGGTTAGAGTCGAATGCTACGTCCCAAACAACTCAAGATTTCCAGATATCTGACTGAGGAATGTTCTTCGTCGGAAAGCAGTCGTGCTGAAGTTTTACAGCACACATCTATCGCTTCTGCTGCTCTTCTGATGTTAAAAGGATTGACCCTTGCCACGTAAGCTGGCAGCGTCAATGATTCCTCTTAAACATGGAAGGGATGATGACATCCGTCTGTTCACATAAGTCCACCAGACAGTTACCGTTATCCGATGTGCGCTGTGCTGGATAATAACATTTTCCTAACATTGGATTGTTTTCTAAGTCCCATCCTCGCATTCGCGTCTATTCCGACCATAACTAGATGCTGACTGGATATTTCAGACAACAGTTATTATAAAAGTATTACTATTGTTATTATTGTTGTTCTCAGCGATTTCTGTAGGTGTATGGCCACTTATGATCCAGAGTTTACGTCCTCTGCGATCCCGCAGTCGTACAAAGGCGCATTTGGGCAACGTAAAACAAATTCCTTTACCAAGTTGTTGCAGTCGTACAGCTATTGCGCAGCCTTCCATCTGCTTTTTATCAGCATACCCGCAGTAGGTAATGTAGTCTCCGATACTGATGACGCTCTGATGTGTGTCTCCTGTAGCGCAGCAAACGGCGCACAGGGATATTGTAGAAGCGCTTCGTTGGAGTCCACTCGACGGTATTCGGCAGTTCAGCGTAAATAAGTGAATGGTTGTTCCCAAAGATTCCATGCTCTCTTCAGCCAGTTGACCTTTGGCGATATGCTGGGTTACGGTACTTTTTGAAATGTATGACAATCTTCTTCAGGTTGTATACATAGCCCCGTACGTTCCCAATGCGTACATTCGATTGCCTGATTGCGTTTAGTGAAAGCAGATTAGTTTAGTGACGACCAAGTAGCAGTCAGACTTGCATACGCTATCCCAGTGGCTGTCGCACTTCAGAAAATGGCATGTGATTTATCACTAGAGGGAAGTTGTAAAAGCTCATTCCACTACGTACAAAACCTTTTTGTAGAGCGAGAAAATCTCTAGTAATGAAACACAACATTTCTCCATTTCGGGATTTACTCCTTGAATGTAATGTAATGTAAAAGTTGTAATGAGTTCAAGTTGTTGGAACAAGCGACTTTGGACCCGTTCAAACAATTGTGCATGATTGAATGATTCTAAACACTACATACATGAAATTCCTCTCTTTGTCGATTATTTCCCCAGAAATATGTTGCCTGCGTTGATTTGATTCATAAGTTGAATGTGTTTAACATATTTTATTCCAAAACAACTCGAGAGACATTCACGTTAACTATTTTTGTTGTTCTGACGAAAAGATCTCTGTTGTGCGCGTTGATTCCTTCTTCTTCTATTTCTGGATCTTTTGGACTTTTTGAGCGGTCTCCTTTGTTGCTCTCTTGCAAGTGGTCGCATTTTTAAGACCACTCGTTTTGGATGTGCCACTTTACGTTGAAATCCTTTGGTTTTGGTAAGTTTTCCTTGTTTCCACTGCTTCACTGATTTAACTTGAAATAACTTCTTTGGTGCGGGTTCGTTTCCCGACCACTGGCTTCCGCCGTCATAGGGATCAATTTGAGGTGGGATTTCCAAATTTGAAAACTTCGCTTTCACAACACGGTTTCCGTGCGATACACTTTTTGTAGACTCTGTTGTCATCTGCTCATTCCCTACCGTCTTTAGCAAAGACGCTCTAGATGGAATATCATTGAAAAGGTCCGCGAAAGGGGTGTCCGTTCCGGCAACTGCCGCCTTTGCCGTTGTTGTTGTAATTGCAGCGTCGGGGTTGATTCTTCTAGAGTGAATTTTTCTAACATCATCAGCAGCTACTGAGTCGCCGTCAGAATTTGAGATCTTCAGCTCAGTCTTTCTCAGGACTTCGTCTCTCTCAGTTACCAGTGAGTCCATAGAAAGAGTCGTCATAGGGGTAGTTGTAACTCCTGATGTAGTCACTGCCAGTACTTGTTTCGTTTTCTCCGAAGTTACTGTGGATAAAATTGGACTAACAGTTTCTGGGATCCTAGTAGGCAAGACCGAGTTGACTGACTGATTGGTGGTACTCACTTCTTCCGAAATGGTCCACTTATCAGTTCCCGGCGGTAATGTGGTAGTTTCGATATTTGTTGTTCCGTGGAAACTGCTTATGCTCATCCCAATTACTTCAGTAGCCATCGGTTCTGTGATTGTCTCATCCTTCACTTCAACATCGTCGTCGAAGTCACTCACTGTTTCTGGTGTCGGCATCGTCGTTGTCGCATTTAGGAATGAACCCACAATCTTGAATGGAGAGTTTGCAGCCTTTTTCTTATCAATTATATACTGGTCGCATAACAGATGAGTCATTCGAATACTGCTTTCATGTAGCGTCCACTTCCCGTCTCTGCACTTTATCTGGAATAGGGAATAGATAAGGATTTTAACGAAATTCCCCGAAATCAATTAAAGGCGGCGTATCGCGAAATTGGTAAAAGCGTATCACAGTGGGGAAACTTGATAGAAAACTGACTTTGGGGTGTTTATTATGAAATTGTTGTTTTTGTACGATTGAGCGGGACCACAATCATATTCGTAATCTACATCCCGAGCGCTATTGTTTCCATGAGGTTTCCACACTACGTCAATTTCGTGGTATGTACGCTGTCTTTAAGTGATGCGGTTGATCATAGGCCGCAGTTCATAAGATCCCTTTGTGAAATTCTAAAGCTCTTTGAGGAGTTGTAATTATTTTATTGTAAAAATAAAATCCTTTGCTTTTTGGAGAGAATAAAGTTGGATGGAATTTACGTAGGACACCTCCATCCGTGTTTTTCTTCATGCAAAATGTGGAGTGATTACCATTTTTTCAAAAAATTTCACTTGCAGGTTGTCTTTTTGATCGGTAACATCAAAAATGACAGTGAAAATGGCCCAGTGGGGAAATATCGCTGTTTTGCGAGCAACTGGAATGATCTTGCGTCTTTAAGGAATGATCTAACTATAATGTAGATGTGGTACTGTGAAACTCACTGTAGTGGTCAATTTGTCTACCCTGCCCTTGGCAAGATAGTCTGGATCAATGCCTATGTTAGTTGGTGAATCTGGAAAAAGCATCAAGTACAGGTCACCGCCAAGGTCGTCCTTAAGAAGAGAGATATATTCGGAAATTTCCAGGAAATAAATACCGTTACTAATGTAAAAAACAAACTTTTCATTAGGAACATACTAGTCTGAGACACGTGATGAAAGCGGTGTCTGAACAAGTCTGAACACTGACTGATGGCAGCTCACACCTCCACACATTTGGATTGTCAGTCCACAGCGTAATGTTGACAAGTGGATCACCGCACCAGTCTGAAACCCTGGGTTTAAAGGCAGGACATCACGAAATTGGGTGTGTTGAGATCTGTCCACGAACGAATGGAGATGAGGTCACGAATATGATAGCGATCGGGCTCAATTCGTCCTCACTATCCACAAGAACAGACTGGGAACAGCGTTGTCGCACCGGAACCCTCTGATTAAGAAGCACTAAATAATGTGGCACGTCTTCGAGAGCAGGTAAACGTGCCCGTATATGAGCGAGCGGACACTTGATGGGTTGTCGATGCTGCATCCAGCGCTCGCGGGGAGATGCGTATACTTGATTCCAGAGAGCTTGCACATCGTTTGACGCACGTAGGGTGATTTGGTGCGATGAAGCGGTTTTTCTATATAATTAGGGAGTATAGAGCGTGACCGCACTCATAATCGTAGACTACACTTTCAGCTCCATCTATTCGTGGAGTCAGCGCTCTCAATTCCGTGGCATGCTGTCTTCAAGTGTAAAAATTATAGGTCAAGATCAGTTGGATCAAATGATCTGGTATCCACATGGAACGGTGGGGCCCTTACTCTTCATCTCAGTTCGGTGGGAGCTGGCTAGGGTCCAACATCGAGTCAACCGTAATTGCACCAGTTTTGACCTGACTGTTGCGGTTGCAAACTTCGGAAATTAATGTACTGGAAGACTTCCTTTCGTTTTTGCATCAACACATTGACGACCATGCGCTTTCTAATTCTCGTTGCACATTGGACGTTATCATTGATCTCCTGCCTATGACTATCCCTAAATTCTGTAACCCCTTTCGGGTTATTTTCAGATGTAGGACACGAATATAACACACGAATATAACATTAATGCTTCGTAAATTTTAGATATAACGGGGTTTTCTTAGCATAAGTTTACAGGAGGATTCTAATTCAAAATAGAATCCTCAGAAAATGCCGGGAAGATTACCCAACAATTTCAAAAATGCTTTTCGTGCGACTCACACAATTTCGAAAATTGTTCGCATTCGTTTTTCAAGGTGAAAACTGCATTCAGATTCAAGTATTACGATATGACAGTGTTCCGTAGTCTGAATTCCGCAGCTTTCCGATTTGACAAGGCTAAGGTTACCTACGAGAAGCAGTTTTGTCTCTCTCACCATATAAATACCAACCGAGCACAGTTTTTTCTTTCGTTTTAGGATTTGATTTATATGTTGAGGGAATGCCATTTTCGCTCTCAGTGTATCAAATAACCTTGGAAGTAATCTTGGAGGAATCGGAAATAAAAAAGTAATTGAAAAATTGGATGAGCTCCCAACTCACCATGTACCACAGTCCTTTTGGATCACCTCTTCTTTCTACCATATAATACTGTATGAATGAGGTCATGTAAATACGTAATTACGTATTTATTCACGCGCCTAAATGCATGCGACCCATCCGTAGTTGGCATCGCATCCAATGTGTTAAAATGAGATTAAGGTCGCATGGTCTTGTTTTGATTGATAATTGTTTGAACATTGGAATTCTAAACACATACATTCAATGTCTACTGGATGGATGGAATATTTCCCAGGAAACATCTACCGAAGTGTACCGAGAACAGAAACTATATGCCCCAATTAAGGGTAGTGGTCACGTTGAATCTCACCTGGACACTCCTTGTTTGCATCGGAACGAGAAATAACTGAGAGTAGCGCGTAGAAGAACAGCATGTGTACGCTTTAATTATTGACATCCGTCCAATCGGCGCAGATAACCATCGCATCGAATCCTGCTTGTTCGAACCATGAGCTTCTTTTCATGCAGCTCACGAAACTGGTATGGAGCAGGATTAATCGGCTGCGTTATTTAGAACATCTGCTTTTGTACGGCTACTCCATTCCCAACTCATTTCTTCACAGCAAATTTTTATTACATCTCTATACCTCGTCCTACATCTCATTTTTTCATAGCAAGTGATGTTATTCAAAGGGCAAGACATGGGCTTCACTATGTGATATCCGTGCTTAGCAGTAATCTATATCTGGAGAGAATTTGCCCTACAAACGTGCTGTGTTAAATTTCCTGTGCGCGAAGAATGTAATACTTCATTTCTTAAGATGTATTTCTTATTTCTCCTCGTCTTTGTGGCTGTGTCGTCATCCCAAATCGAAACTTCTAGGAAATGTGGTTGGGACACCACAGGTCTTCCAGAGGTAAACATTTTCCTTTGCCGAAGACAATCCTAGAGTCTCTTAAATTTCTCCGCGGAAGTACAGCAAAAAAATTCGATGTTTAACTTTTACTTAATTACTCGTACGAGCAAAGCGACGTGGTGGTTGGCAGATTTAATTATTTCATTTAATGTGTTACTTTTATTTGTTCATTTATATGTTCCACGTTGTACATTATCGTATATCACTTACTTATTTTTGTACAGAGTTTTCCATTTTATTTTATTTATTCATTATTTATATTATTCATATTTATTATATTATTTATATATATTGTATTATTATATTATTTTTTATCTATTATATTATTCATATTTTTACTATATGTGTATATTTTAACCACAATATATTGCATTATACCAGATGTGTTGCAGGCCCTGTACTGCTATCAGGGTCACAGAGAACAATGTGGAAATCGAAGGAAATCATAGAAACGCTGTTAGTATATGAAATAATGGTGAAGTTCTGGAGATGCTTAGACGGCTGGAAAATGAACATTTCACTTCATTTCACTTCTCGTCACTTTACTTCTGATGCACATGTTATGTGAATGCATCTACTCCACGTTTCTTTCGTAATAAGACATTAGAAAACCCACGCAAGCAACCCAGATCCCGGAAATGAGGTACGCTTGCCTTACAGAGCTTCGTCCTCGGTGACGAACTAGGCGTACGCTCGCTGGCTTCCCGTCTATGAGCAGTTATTAACGCTACGCATAACTGTCAGCACTTTAAAGCTAAGTAATAAATGACTCTCCCGCTGGGAACTCTACCCTTTTTCCACCATGTTCAATTAGGCACGCACTGCGAAGTGTAGCTGGGATTTGTAGCCTTATGAAAGCGTTAACTTCCTGGATGCGCTGCCTAAAATATGAAGGGAACCCAAACGATACGATATTTGGAATCACTGTGAATTTTTAGGAGGAGAGTGGCACACACCAAAATCGGTCGCCTCAGCAGAGTGCTGAAATAATTGTAAGCGCTGCAACCTGTACCATATTTTTCATGCACCCTTGAACTTCTGTATGCTTCAGGAATGGAGAAGAGGTCAGGGTGTTATCGACGACCCAAGGATACGCGCGCACTGATCCTCAGTTATTGATGTTATAATACTCCTTTCTTCCTTCGGTTATGTGTGTAGTTGTAGGTATTTTAGTTGCCTCTCTAAGATTTGTTGGTTCTTGTGTGGAACAGTACATTAAACAACGCTTAGTTTGATATTCACTAGTACGTCGATCCATAAAATTTGCCGTTTGAAATTGTAGTCGTTTCTGCATCTTAACATATTAACAAAAAAAAAACCGTAGAATTTGTGAAATAAAGATTCTATAAGAGAAAATACTTAAAATATATGTATTTAAATATTAAGAAGTATGTATTTACGTTGTGTCATAAATACATCCCTTTTTTCACCCATTTAATGTGATTATGATTGTAGAGCCTGCTCTGCTAACCCTCTCATTAATCTCCAAGTCCTCTCTTCTTAAAACTTCGGCATTTGGAAGTGGAAGAAAACTTTTTTAAATCTTTAAGAACGCGGTGGTTTACCAACCCCACTAGTCGGTGAAACTGGTTAGTTGTTTCCCTTTTGAAGGTCTTGCGTGGTGTACTTGGAACAATTTCGAGGCTTGGCGAGGAGAGAGGAGGAGTTTGATGAGATATGTATGATATCAAAGACCTCGAACCATTTTCAGGCATTTGAAAAAGACGAGTTTGTCGAAACGTCAGGCCAATAAAAAAGTTTCACCTAAACCTCGTTGGAATAACAAGAAAACATAAACCCTCTCATTGTTTGACGTGGATTTTGTTCGAATATTCACTTCGAAATATCGTCGTCTGAAGTCTGAAGGGCGACCCCTCGATCTAGAGAACGGAATTTGACAAACCCATTTCTAAGCGTTCGGTTATGCGATCGGTTATGGCTCCATCACCCTACAGATTGCATATTTTTGAGCAGTGGCCGCAGCACAGTTACCTTGGTAAAATCCCCGGAGCATCAGATAGTATGTATTTTTCGATTGTCCATCTTCAAGGTGAACCAAGAAATTAAAAGTAACCTGCACAACACTAGGCTGCTGTATAAAGACTAACCGAAGCTCAGCCGACAACAAAAATCACTTGTTTCGGTAAGCAGCCGACCTCCTACCTACATCGGTTCTCATTCCATTGCGCCCGCAAGTCATTCTATAGCCCTGTTCAAGAACTGTTCCGTGATTCCTGAATGAAGTCCAACGCGTTAGCGCATCCAAGAGAGACCGATCCTTTGTTTATGCACAGGCAATAGACAATAAGGTGCAGTAGAACTGCGAGGTAGAGTATTAGCATGCAGTTGTGCGTTTACCATCGGTGAAGAAGAGTACGATATGTGCATTGCAAAAACACGACCGCTTGCGTATTGTAAACCACAATTTGATCAGTTTTTCAGAGAAATCACCTCGAGAGCAATCTTTCAGCATTGAATTCTTCCAATGCCTAGAGTATTCTCCTTCATCTGCACACTGATTTATTTTTTTTACATCTTTACAGAAATATTTTACGAAAATTCCAAATTTTCTCATTCATAGTCATGAGAGGTGCGTGGTTTCTTATGGTGTCTGACGCTGACCACCGAAATTGAGACATTTGCCTTCCTTAGTGATTTAACGTCTCAGAACAATTATTTCGTAGAATTTGATCATACCTTCACAATAACGCCAATTCACTGGATTTGAATAAATAGTTGATTAGTCTAGAGATGTGTAGAAACCACACGTGAAGTTACAAAACATTCACATGCATGCAAACGTAAAACGAAAGGAGCGTAGCGAATCTTTCGTTTTACGTTTGCAACTGCCAACTTTGTTTTATAATTTCACACGTGATTTCTACCACATCACTATACTAATCAATATGTATATTGTAAAAGTGTTTTACAGTAATTTTTGTGGTCGCTTAGTGTCATTAAACCATTAACTCCTTTCTAATTGAACGGAGCCAAAGTGAACAAAGATGTTAATGGCAGCATGACACAAAATTGAGTTTTGGGATCTCTCCACGAATAAATAGGGATAGAGGTGTAGTTAGCCGACCGGATCTCTGTACGACACACCTAATAACGTGCCGCGTCTGCGAGAACGCCAGCGAGTCGAAGAAATCAAGAGCATCAGGAGCCTTTCAACTGGTTTTCAACTGGTTCGCTCGGTTTTTGGGTTAAAAATCGGGCCGGAGTTTCACTTTTTAATGGAAAGGAAGAGTTGAAAATGCAGCTTCAAAAGAAAAACACTTAATATTATGATAACAACATTAACGAGTAAGAGCAAACTGCTGCAAATCCTATCTCACACCTCAGAGCAGCGCAGCGGTGGCCGTTGTCGTCGGGCAGCTATTGTGGCGAGAATTCGTCTCGGAAGGTTCAACCATGCCACAGAGATGTCTGGCTAGGAGCCACAATTCCGGTGCCAGGCTGCTAGCTTACTAGTGCGACAAGCCGACCGAGGACAACACCCCCGTTGCGTCATACTGCTAAAGTCTACTACGTGATCTTCAAAAGCTAGTGCATCGTACGGAAGCGACACTCATTGTTCTCCCCCGGCAATGTAACAAATATGAGAGGGCTACTGGCTAGAGGAAGGAGGCAAACGCACTGGATGTTGTTGGCGATGGCGGCCAAAGAAGTTAGTCCGCCATCGCCAACAACATCCAGTGCGTTTGGCAACACTTAACGATGGGACGAATACCGGAAGAAGCCGTGAACTGGCAGACCGTCTTACAAACCGAATTGCATGTGCTGTGTACAGGAGACTCGGTGGAAAGGCTCCAAGTCAAGGGAATCAGGCGTTGGCTACAAGCTCATCTACCACTGCACATCAAATCGCAATGGCATTGGTGTCATGTTGAACGAGGCGTTTTGGCGATGTGACGTTTGAGAGCGTCACAGCGGTGGATCGACTATCAGATCGCCTAACGGCTGCAAAAGCAGATACAGGAGAAGTGGAATTGCGAGTCGTCTCTGCCTATGCGCCACAGGTGGGCTGTAGTAAAGAAGAGAAGGCGTGCTTTTGGGAAGATCTGGAGCAGTATGTCCAATCCCTGGAAGGCGAAGAAGAACTTCTAATCGGAGGTGACTTCAATGGACCTGTCGGTTCTCGGAAAGACGGCATCGAGAGTTGTCATTGAGGATACGGCTATGGAGCTTGTAACCACGACTGGTTGCGAATCTTGGAGTATATTGTTGCAAGTGACTTGATCATTGCAGACACGCAGTATTGGAAAGGAAAATCGCATTCGATCACGTTCACGACTGCGTCGGCGTAACATCCAGAAATCTGTTTGTGTTGTTTGTGATCATTTGATCACAAACAACACAAACAGATTTCTGGATGTTACGCCGACGGGATCGCTGACTTCTGCAGGATTCAAAAGTCATCCCTACAGACCGTGTCGCTGCCCAACAGCATTTGCTCGTCATGAACTTAAAAATCTTCCGTCTAAGGGAGAGACATCCAAGGACTGAAGCACAGCGCATCAAATGGTGGAATCTAAAGGATCGAGAGGAGGTATTCTCCGCATCCGTGGCTCCGCCTACACTTCCCCACCCTACCCGTGGTGTGGAGGAAATGTGGTCTCCTACTTCCAGCGTCATGCGTACGCTTGACCGTGGAGAACAGTCTGGGAAAAACGACTCTAGGCAAGTTCAATATACACAAGGCTACATAGTTTTGGAACGAGCTGCAATTCGTGCTGAAGATTGTGGTGCCTAACGGCGAAGAGAGAGGCTAAGAACGCAGTCTCAGGGTATCGTTTAGTCAGAGCGCGTCACCGCTCAACGTTGGATATAGAACACAGCAAGATTGTTGAGGGAGCTGATGGCGCCGTTCTGCGTCGCTCTGGTCAAATCCTGGAGAGGTGGCGAGAGTACGACAATAGGTTGTGTAACGAGGAGTTTTGCCATCCCCTCCCCCATCCCAACTGTTTCACCAATTACTGCAGTCAAAGTCAGTGATGCCCTCTCAAAAATGAAGTCGAAGAGGGCAACCCGTCCTGATGACATACCTGCTGATGTCTTGAAGCTGCTAAGAGATCAAGGGTCCCTGTGGCCTGCAACTTCATTTAAGCAGATCCTTGCAGAAGGACGGAGTCCAAGTGTTGGCCAACTTCCGTGACCGTGGCTATCTGGAAAGGGAAATGAGAAATTGCTGACTCACTTCGTACAGGCCTACACGACTGCTGTGCCATACGATGAGGGTTTTTGAGCGTATCCTGAAAGCTCGTCTGAGGAAGATTTTCTTGATCTTGAGAAAGATTTTGAGCGGGTCCCACATGAGCTGTTATGGATGTCCATGAGGTCGCATAGAGTACCAAAAGACTATGTGTGGTGGACGAAGCTGCTTTGTGCCAAGCTTACCAACGTTGTACGGCGTGCTGCTGGAACAAGCAGGCCATTCCCTGTACAAGTAGGGGTTCATCAGGGAGGGTTCATCATTCTCACCCCTGCTGTTCATACTGTGCATGGGCACGATAATGAAAGGAATCTAGAAGCAGCATCCGTGGACCCTACTCTTTGCCCACGATGTCATGATCGCGTCGAAGTCTTGAGATGTCCTTCAAAAACAAGTACAGTCTTGGGAAAATCGGCTGCAGCAGCATGGATTGCGTCTCAATGTATCAAAAACTGAGTACATGGAGTGCGAACCAAGGATTGAAGATGGTTCAGTTCCTGTCGATGGCACCGAATTAAACAAAGTGGACTGTTTCAAGTACCTTGAATCCGAAGTGACTTCCACAGGCGACATTGATCAAGAATGTCGAGCTCGTGTTAATGCGACATGGGTGAAATGGAAAATGGCAACAGGCGTGCTGTGCGACAAGAAAGTCCCTGTTTGACTGAAGTCGAAGATCCACAGGACGGTTCTATGGTTGTGCGTCCTGTTGCGATCGTTCTATTGCGAATGCTGGACGAAAGCCTTAGAAAAAGTGTTGCACGCTATGGAGATGCGGATGTTGAGGTGATGGGTGTTAATAGGTGTAACGCTAGAAGACAAAGTATCGAACATCGACACTGGACGGTCCATCTTCGGCGTCGTCTCGATAAATAAAAAGATGAAGCGCGACTGAAATGGTTCGGTCACGTCTTGCAGCGAGAGGAAAATACTGCCAAAACCGCTCTGAAGCTCGATATTTCAGGCGTGAGGCCACACCGCAGACCAAGGATACGCTGGTTAGACTGTGTGAAGTTGAATATGATAGATGTGCGTTCGTGTACGGCTCATGCTCCAGATCGAACCAAATGGAAGACAGGAAGCAGAAAGGCGGACTCTACAACAACGAGGGACAAACGCTAGGAAGAAGAAGAGGCTAGCCCATGTGTCATTTCTATGTTTTTATCATCCCAGACAGCTCTGGTACCAGTTTATCGACCCCGAAGGGATGATTGGTTGGCGTTAAGGAGGGATCGAACATCCGATCAGTCATGCTGCAGCCAGAACGGAACCTCTTATCGACTGCGCAACACCGCCCATATAAATTTAAATATATAAACTTACCATATCAATAAAATTTCAGAAGCCATTTTTTATTTTCGCTGCATCTTCTTGTGTTTGCAACTCGCATAAACCCAAACGCACTGCCATTTTCTCAGCAGAGGTGCCTTGAACATATTCAATTTAGATTTGTTCTCTACATGACTATTTCAAGGTTGTTTTATAAAATATTCAAAGACATTTGTTTTTTTTTGTCGCTTCACAATCAAGGTATTCATGTTACAATCACTGTAACATGAATACCTCTTTTTTCTACCACAAAATAATCCAAAAATCAAGTTAGTGTCGGAACAAATTATAAGCCCGTCCTAGCAAAAGTGAACTAGCTGATTGAAATGAGACAACACGGTTTCTTCCGAACTTCTTCTAAGTAACTAGAAAGAATTGAGCGTGATTGCTTTCATATTCGTGAATTTCGCCTCTATCTCTATCTATTCCTGTGAAGGGCACCCTCCATTCGGTGGATTAGGAAGAGGTTTACTTCCTGTGATCCATAACATGTTCGCTCTTCTGACTCTTCTCGGAAACAGGAAGCCAATTCGGGTCAATGATATTTGAGACTCGGAAGGTCGTTCGAAACTATTTATGTAAGAACACATTGTGCACAGAAGCGCTGCTGAAGGACGATTCCCCGACTGTTCAAGGAGTCGGTAAGTTGGAGCTAGTCCCTTCTGTCTTTTCATTTTTGATGACAGCAGTGTTTTCCACGGCACAGAATTTAAGTTTAGCTGCGGGTTGGTAAATTCATATCTCGTCGAGTCAGACACTGATGTGTTGAGAATTCTCAAGGACTCTCTTCGCTCGTCAATCATGTCCAAAATCTCATTCATGTAACGTCTGGTGTGGTACTCTTTCTGTTCGGATGTCTTTTTTTCAGTTAACGCACGAATGTTTTTTTTTTAAATTGTGAGCCTCTTTGTGCAAAATCCGTCTTAGTATTTCTTTCAGATTAGAAACCTACTCCGTGAGACACTAAGCAACTGGAAGAGGATCTCACCGAACAATCTGATTCATTATTTTGATGTTGTGATCTTTAAGAGACCGTGGACGAGGATGCCGCGTTTTCCGTGCCATTTTGCTCTTCTTCGTAACGTTTGTGCTTACTGAAAAATCGGAATGTACTTGATAGTTGGGTTTCCCATCAGATATGAGATGAGAATTGTAAGATTAATTTATTTCGGAAGATTGAAAAGTTGAAACATATCTTCAGTTTCTTTTTTCTGACGGAAATATTGTTATTTTAAGAGCTTTTTCGCTTTAGCTCTTTTAAAACTTTTTCTGCCGTTCACATTTGTGAGAAACCATTATCACTGAACACCTTCCCAAAGTCATTTCGTAAGTCTCTCTGGCTGTTTTCTTCAATTTCTTCTCTCTTACATCATTCTACCTAAAAGCACTGTCGGTTAAAGACAGAGAAAATGGCGTGATCTCATGAACCGAGAATTTATTTAGTTCTTATGCAAGATAATCATTGTATCATTACCCCTACATTCCTTAGATGCATCAGTCTTCCCTTTTTTTTGCTGAAGATTCGATAAAAAAGGGCTCAAGAATAAAAACAAATTGGAAGTTATTTGGTGTCCCAAAAGCCCATTGCTCGTCCATCCAGCAAATATGTTCTCTTCTGTTGCCCATGATTTATCGTCGTTCACATCTCCGAGATGGTTCCCATCGTCACAACATTCGTTGCCTTACCCATTTTGCCTTCCACTTCTCACCGTTTTATCGAGGAAAGCCCCTCGCAGTTATCTTTTGGCTTTTTCATCGGCGCTGGGTCTTTCAGGTTCTTCACGCTACAAAATATATCTCCATCCGTCATCCATACAGCACAAACTACAACTGTTGATAGCAAATAGTCTTCGTTATGATAAAGGAAAAAAGTGAGCATAAGAAGAACAACACTGCCCCTTCTGATGAAATATATGAAACATTTAGCAGTTTGTGTATTCTCTGGAGAATGTTCATGAGTTTTCCTTTCCACATTAACTTTGCTCATTCTTTTTTGTCTTGAGCAATGGAAGAAGAGTGAAGAGATACTTGAGCATGCTGCAAAAGGAAATTCCAAGCAAATTCTTCTTCCACATTTAGATATTTCAATTTACACTTACCTCTCTCATCTAGCTAACCCTTTGTTGCTATTTAAATCCCTGATATCATTTTTGACTTTGTTCTATGCTGTGAGCGGTTGTTGAGTGTGTAATATAACAATAATGGTGATGGTACAGAATGAACCTTTTTACTGCATTGCTGAACATCTTCACTGGCTTCTTTTTGCAGAGTGTTTTTGTCAAACGTTCAGCAACCCGTCAAACGAACCTTTAGAGAGCTCTCTTTTTGCGTTCCAAGAACTTTTTGCATGTAATAGGAAATGAGCGAAACAGAAAGAAAGACTTGTAGAGTAAAATACACCTACCGAGGCCCGTCTTTCTTGTTACTACTCTCATTAATCTGTTAATTCACTTTCAAATTCCTAATATTTGTGGGAATCCAACTAGGCGGTTAGATTTGATCCGAAGAGTAGCTCTCCTTTCGAACTTTAGCATCGCCATAAATGGGGACAATCTTAGACGTAGCTTTGATAAACTCGTAAAAAGGAAAATTGTATTGTGCGAAGTTACACATGAGCGAAATAAATGAGGTACTAAAGTAAACAGAGAACGAACTGTTTACTCGTATTTTTTACGCCGATTTGGTAGTATATACTTTTCGGATAAACTTCTATACTAAGCATAAGAACCGGTATGGTTTTCTGTTCTTCTCCTCAAACTCTCTTTTGCACACGTTTTCGAATGCACTTAGCAAGACGTTGGCGTTCGTTCGCGCACATAAAAACCATGTGAAAAATCACTTGTATGTGTCTGCTTCAAGAAAAAGAAAATCGGATTGTTCTGAGTTCCCTCTATTGTATTTGGAATTTTTATTTATTAATGTTGTTGTATACGTATATCTTTGTAAATATAGGTCTATAAAGCCCAATTCCCTTACCAATTTCTTCTGAAATTTGTGCAAACAAGTAGTGAATAATATGTCCAAAACTCTGCATCTCTTGGCAAAGCGTAGATGCTGTAATCGCAATCTCTGGTCAACATCACGTAGGTTAATCACTAAGCACTACAATTGGGCACATATTCTTTTGAGAAAAAAGGCCAGACAAAGGGGTGGTGCGATTGTCAGGCTACAGTTTGTCTTCTGTTGTGTTCGTTCTCTCGTTATCACTGCGACGTCGTGTCTTCATATCAGGTCGAGAAGTGAATTTCTCTTTGTCTACCGTTGCTCCTTTTTTTTGAGGGACCCATTCTCCTCTCGGGGGTTACATAGATCCTTCACTCCTGCCGCGAGAATACATATGTATTTGCAACGTGGCATCTGCTGTGATTTTTTGCCTCTAGTTCTTTTTCTGAGCAACTTTCCCCTAGTTGACGGAATTGTGCGCTCTGATGTAATGGAAGCTCTCTCAAGCACTTTCTCTTGTTTCATACTAGTGGTATCCATTCCATGGTACACTACAATGAACAATATCCAAAGAGATTCACAGGACTTCAAAGACAAATAAAAATGAAAGAAGTACTGAGGAAGAATTGACTGATTGTTCATCAATCGAGTACCTCAGTAGATCGAGAGCAGTTGCTGAGCACTGCACGGATACTGTAGCGTTTGCCGGTTCCCATGCTCTGCCCTATGAATTTCCCTCCGTTTAATTCGAGGCATTGCACGTCATTACAGTCAGGTCGTATAGAACAAAAACCCCATGGTCATCTCATGCCCTTAGTTTCGTCTAGGTGAATATATAACTTGAGGGGTGCAGTCTTTTAATTCCTTGTAACTTTGCTATTTTTCTCATACTGTCGCTGGCTCTGATGTTTCGGGAAGAGAAGATTTTGTGAAGTTCCGTCGAGGAAATGAATAACTACGTTATCTCTGCCCTATTACGAACACGTAGCCCTTTATTCCTACTTGTAATTTCGTATTTATGCCCTTTTGGAACGATTCCCTCACGTAGACGAATTGTACTAGAGAACTCGTGGAAATGACAGAAATTGGTGAGCAAAGGTCACTCCAGTGCATCGTAGCGTTTATTTCTCGCTAGACTACACACTGATCTGTGAACACAGATATACACCACAGGAAATACCCTCCGAACGCCACTATGCTGGAGTGATGTGCTTGTGTTGGTCACAAAACAATACTTTTTCTCCTCTTTGAAATAGAACTTCCAAAGAAGTCTTCCTAACTGAATGGCAATAACTGTTGTTCAGGGACGAGAAATCGATTTCTCCCATCGCTCGCCGCTCGACACGGATTGTTGTGTCGTTAGGACACGAGGCCACACATTCACTCTTATCTTTTACGCCGCTTCTGTCGAAGCATCAGCCCTTTCGGTTTAATCGAGAACAACCAATATTGCTAGCTCCTATTTTTCCGACTTTCCTCGTTTTTCCACATATCATTTTGTTTTATTTTTTCCTTATTTCAACTATGCTTCTTATTTAGGTAATGCGAGCTTCTAGGAATGTTCACCGTGCTTTTCTCCCTTATTCGAATTCTTCAAATTAATGCTTTCAGAGCACCGGTTTAAAATTGCATACTTGTTGATGAAAACTTAATTTGCCACTTAAAAACCGGTTTCACTCAACCTTTATGTAGAAGGACGGTGTGCCTTACTTTTGGAGAATTTCGTCCTCGAACAATTCCCTTCTAGTGATTTCCTGTTGGCGAATATTCTCCTAGCTGTTTACAGAACGCCACTACCAACCGTTGAAAATTTCATAGCCGAATTCAAGCCTTTTCTGTTTTTTCTTATAATCTTTTCATCCTTCCGTTTTTTCGTCGCAAATGGTCGACCAAAAATGGGGGAAATGGCTATTTCAAATAGTTTTTTTTTCTTGAGAATAATGTATCTATTCTGCGAACGAATAATAATTCGGTTGCCAGATCGGTACAGAGACGAGGCGCGAGAAACGCTCGAAGTGCTTTCGCCAACCGTGAAAAGCAGTGATGCCTCTAGAACCAGGAAGTACCTCACAAAACACGAGCGCACAAAGTCTGCTTCATGAGATTTTTCAACCCTTAAAGAAGTTATTTGCAATGATACGTTGCCTTCGTTTCTTTTTGAAAAATGTTCTCGATTGGTACGTTAAGCTCTCAAAATGATATGATGCCTCATAGAATTGCTTAAGAACATTTATAAGCGCCCTCCTAGTAATTATTGAACCAACAGATAATTTCCGAGGTTTCGGAATTTGGAAAAAAGTTTCAGAAAAAAACCTTAAATGCCATTGCATAAGAGTCATTGCATCAAAATTATCTTAGCTTTCTTTGGATAGTTGGTTTTTTTTTTCTCGAGAGAATTCGAAAAAGCTAAGAGGTTCACTAGATCTAATTTTGAATAAGCAGTTCTTTTTGGCCAGAAACGTTTCCAGAAAATGTGTCATTTTTGTTTCATGTATGTTTTTTGCAGAATGTATTCAGTGTGTAGCACTATGTGAAAATATGAAAAACTTGTGCAATTCTGCAGCTCGAGCATCGCACAGCTACAATCATCAGGTCTTCTGATCTTCCCAAAGGAGTTTCCTTTAGGAAGAGTTTTCGCAGGTTTTTTTTTTCATTTCTCCAGCTTCACATCGTTTCGGAAGAGCATGTGTTCTCTCTCTCAGTATCACTCCTAGTCCTATTCAAGCGACCAGTTTTTCGCAGAATGTACACCATCGCCTTCACGATCACTAAATGTGTTTCGATCGACATCAGCCGTCCTTTTCAAATAGAGCGACTACTTATTTTCCTATGTCCTCGACACATTTGAAAAATTAGATCACGGAAGTATTTGCGACGTGCACCATTGGGAGATTGTCTTTACGGAACCAGCAAGTGTCAAATGCAGCCAAATCGTTGTTGCCTGCAGAAGAGGTCGTGGATAGCCTCGAGCAGGCGTATCCGACGATGGATAAAGAGGCTCGCATAGATTTTCGAACATGCTTTCGATTATGTCTTGCCTGATCTATTAAAGAAGTATTGAAGTATTTCCTAAGGAGGTTCACCGTCGCTGTCGTCGCTGCTCAAGTGGCTTGCTCTACCCGTCTAGCACCGATCATATTCTGCATCGCACACGACTTGAAAAGATCTGATGTACATATCAACCGCGAAAATACGAAAGGTTTGGTTGGCCTTGGGGCGGACTCGAACCATTGATCGACAGTGCAGTCGCACTGCAACCTCTTACCAGCTGCGCTACATTGGTGAAATAAATAGGTACCATGGTGCATAGCGTGGTATGGTCATGATTGATGGGTGTACTGGTACTGAATCCAATCAAACTTCGATGACTTGACTAGATGGTATTTATTCCCATCAGGATGAAAGCGTATCTAGTACCACCACGCTTAACTGAGTTATAAACAGTTTATATCTTCATACACTCTAATACATACAAAGAAACCCTACCATCGTCGATACGACACCGATACATTGTTAGGTTTGACAATTCCGAGGAAGCAACGTGCAACAAACTCGTTGATTCAATATTTTGACGCATTCCTTGAAAAGCCTTTGTCTTTACGGAAGAAAACACAAGGAAGTGAACAAATTCTGCGAAGCAGACACTGGATTTTTCTTAATACGCTGTGACGATGTTCACGAGTTAAGGTTGAAGTGTTTTGGAAAATCACATACATTTATTGGAACTTCCTTATGGAAATCTTAAAGGATGAAGGATAAAGTTTCTGGCGTTAATCAATCCGCTTGGGATGCGCCCCCACGTTCACTTCAATTCAGAATCGTTTGAGGTTTACGAACGTGTATCCGGCCTATACAATGACTTGCGGTGACTAGCCGACTAGGATTCGAACCTCCGATCGATCGTGCAGGAAGCGGAACCTCTAACCGCTACACTACACCTGCCCTTATGGAAATCTTACTGGAAATTATTGGTTTGATACATTGCTATTCAATTGAAATCCGTCCGCGGATAAACGCATCACACAGCGGAGTAATTTTCCCGCTCGTATTAGCACTGGAATTGTTTCTGCAATACAGGGCTGGGTCCCGCATCGATGTAGTTAGGGAAGTGAGGGAAGTCATGTGAATTACTTATGATGTGATTTCTCTGATCAACAAAAGCGTATGCGTTTCATGATTTCTAGCAGGGTTCTCGTTACAACAGCCTTTCTTCATTATATTACGATCAACTAAAGGCAGCAGATCGCGAATCTGACGTAGTGAAGGATCCGCGGGAAAAGCAGAGACGGGATTGTACATTCCGAGGTGGTTTTGCTCATCTCTTCTCGTTGTGAAAAAGGGAATCCGCGGGAAAAGATAGAGGTGAGATGCGGGATCAGGGTAGTTGCGCTCATCTCTCGCTGATCGTCTTAAGAAATGATGTGGAAACCACTTTGGTTACTACAAGGTACGTTAGAACGATCCTCTGTGTACACGTTCCGGTCCCCTCAGCAGCTTATTCGTTGGTTTCACTTGAATAGGCCGGCGAGAAGACATCACTGATCTTCGACCGCTTGCACGTGCATAAGGGTCGTTGCAAGTGAAAAGCGACGTAGATTTTTACGACATCGGGAAGAGGTGAGCGGAACAACCACGGATCCTGCAATCTACAACCGCATTTCCAGCTTTTCCCGCGATCTCCCCCACCACGTCAGACTCGTGGTATGCTGCATTTAAGACACTATAACTATGTTATACTGTAAAAACTCCCATAGTCCAGACAACAGGTGCTTCGAATTTTGAAATATCTAGAGAATGTTGTTATAAATGCTCCTTTATGGTTTGAAGGCATCCCCCCCACGAATTTGTGGTGGTACGGGTTTCACGCTGGTAATGCTTATACGGTTTGGGGAAGGGGTGATTCCGCTCATTTCTCCCTGCATCACTCTAAACAGACGGCTTCGGAACCAGGCGGTTCTTTTTGACGTCCTCTGCAACGCACCACCCTTGCGCCTCGCCCCTGCCTGCCGTCATGAGAACTTCCCCACATTCTACGACTCCGCATAGGTATAACCCACAGGGTCCGTACCGTACCACCCCAGGATTCGTGGGGTGATGCCTTTAATCCGTCCCCTGTTTGATTCACTGCCTATTGTTCTCCATAAACGATAAACGCAAAAGCGTTAGATGGCGTATCGAGAGGGTCTGGGAGCTGTTACTTTCATTGTTTTTGTTGGGGTGCCTACGAGTTTTTTTTTTGGATGAAACCCTTATGAGCCTGACGATTAGACGTTATTACCTAAGAATTGTACATTGGGCAGCGATGAGCATTCCATCTCAGTAATTCGACATGTTTTGATTTCTTAATCATTTGTCACTGTGTGTTATGATTTCTTGTTATCGTGTTATTGTGAATTATTACTATTGTTCAGCATAGTAAACAAATCGCACTGCACCAAGTTGAAAACCATGATCCTAATGAAAGTTTCATCCAAAAATCTCGCAGGCACACAAATAGAAAACATAAAAGATAAAGTGAAGTATCTAGCGTTAATCAGTGCGCTTGGGATGCGCAACCGCATTCACTTCAATTCAGAATCGTTCGAGGTTTACGGACGCGTAACCTGCCTCTGCGATGACTCGCGGGGGCTAGTCGATGTACCGAGTCAGTGTTTTTATCCTCCCAGACAAGTCTGGTGCCAATCTGTCGACCCCGCAGGGATGATAGGCTTGGTTTGCACTACGGATTCGAGCGTTCGATCGATCATGCTGCAGCCACAGCGCAACCTCTTACAGACAGCGCCGCCCCGCCCCGCAGTAGGAAACGTGGACATAAGTATGCCGAGGTCCGAAGACACGAGAATGTTTGAATTGCTGCTTCCATTATTTTTTTTTTTGCTCCACAAATTAAATTTTTAATTTCTCTGGAATTTTTGTTCTCGTTCAAATGTGGTTTGTATCTGGTCATTTCTCCACCGTTCTTTTTGATATTGGATCAGTCAGAGGCTGCAGCTCTGTTCTCACTGATTCTTATTATTCTTGCTGTTCTTATTCTCACTGATTAAAAATCCTATGGTGCTTACACATTTACCCGTGTAGCCTAAGCTGCGGACTTTCTTTACGGTATCTCGCTGAGATTTTTCACATTTAAACCTTGCTCGTACGAAAAGAAATCCCAAAGAAAGCAAAATTTCAAACTGTAGCACATGATTGTTTTGGCTAATTCAAACGAGTTTTGGCCACATCTGAGCCCCGCAAACAGGGAGTTATACCCCTCCTTAATGTATTCTTCAATTTTGCCTTTTTCAAAAAAAAAAAAAGAAATATTGTTTGAGTCATACAGAGGACAATCATCTTGCTAAAACAACGGATTGGTTTCAATAGCATTTCTTCAGATCACCACTTGTATACCTAGACCTCTTCCAGTCTCTCCGTACCAATGGGAACATTTTTCCCAGTTTTCACATGCTCATGTTAATTACATCTATTCTTAACACAAACATTTCATCATCAATAATTTCTAAATTCAATTTGATGTACTTCCTGACATGATTTTTACATCTTTCATTCCACACTTCATGATTCTATCCTAGTAATGTATTTGCGTTTAAATTTTCTACTCATTTTCCATTATGTGATCTATTTCCTTTCAATCACTTAGCATGGCGCCTTCCCTTACAAGGAAGGAGGTATCACAACACAACAACAACAAATCAGCTTGGTTCGTAATCGGCAACAAAGTTTACGATGTCACAAAATTTTTGGATGAGGTCTGCTCTTATTTCTAAACTGTTTATTGAGTCATTACTCGATTAGCAATTTTAACCCTTTCTAGAAATGAATGTTAACGTTTTATGACGATACGCTAAGTGATTATCGTTTCAATAGTCCAGCTTCACTTTTCTTCGTATTTTTGAAAGCCAGCTCGTGCCTGCGCAAAGTTCGCTCCAATATTATTATAACCTCAGCTCCTGAAAATTTTAAGTGCAAATGAATCTGTCCTTACTTTTTCAATTTTGTGTCGATTTTTTGTTCCTATATTTCTATTACGAGTGCACTAAGTGTAATAATACATATTATGGGACGTCTTATAGATTTCATCGAAAAAAGAGATGAATAGGTAGCAGGGAAAGCGAAAGGCACTTAAAAAAGGATGAACTTTGACGATAAGTTGAGTGATCATTCATGAATGCCATAGTTTGTGCAAAAAAAAAATGAAGAGGAAAATTTTGAAAAATTAACGCAGAGGTCGCTTCAAGCTTCGTTGACATTGTTCGTTGCGGCTGAAAAATTTAACATACCACGAATCTGAGGTGGAGCGGATTTCAGGTGGAGTATGCGTATGCGGGGTGGTTCCGCTCATCTTTCCCTGCACCACTGCAAACAGCCGCCTCCAGAACGCTGTTTTCACACCATCTATTGCAACGCTCCACCCCTTGTACCGCCTCCGCCCTGCGATTCGTCAAAAATCAATTCGGACTGCCCCGATAGGCAGTAAGGGACGCTACGCGTGCAAGGGTGGCGCGCTGCAACAGAAGGCATCGTACAGAACAGCATTCAAGGGCCGGCTGCTTGCAGTGATTCAGAGAGAGATGAGCGGGACCACTCCGGTCTCCATAGTCTACGACCCCGTTTACGGATACTCCACCTGAAATCCGTACCACCCCAGATTCGTGGTATGCTACCTTCAAGGAACACGCTTGCCCATTTTGAGAATACGAATTCTTTTTAAATAACAACTCGGTTGTTATAAAACTTTGTTCGAAAACACAGCCATATGTTTCCAACAGGAATGCTACTATTTTCATTTGAGTTTTCGTCTAGTTCCCCCTTTTCCATTCATTACTCATTCATTTCTGAATGTTGATAGCTAATAGTTCCGGGAATTCAGCATCCTGGAGGTTGCGAAGTGCTGCTGGAGCAAGCTGGCGGTGATGCAACCGAAGCATTTGAAGACGTCGGTCATTCAACAGATGCTCGTCAAATGAGAGAAGAGTATCTCGTAGGAGATATTGTTGAAGTGAGATTTACGAGTTTTCTCTTAAATACGTGAGTTCTGAATACTCCGGGAAGGAATTTCTTTATGCTTCATTCAACAAGCGAATTTGGATAGCCTATTTCGTGGAAAATATTGCTGCAATGAGCTTCAGAAGCCCAATTTAAACACAACGTGTTTTCAGGGAGAGAAGCAGTTATATTCTTACGACAAAAAGACGTGGACCACCAGTTCGTCGGATAATCAACAGAGGTTAGATCATCTTTGTTCAGCACTCAAAGCGTAGCTGATCAAAATGACCAGCTGGAACATTCTTGAACTAAGAGCACACCAAGTTGACATTAACTGCTCTGCTTTAGAGGAGCGTCGTCGAATCCGTTGGAAGCATTGATTTACCCTGGTTTGATCGCCATTGTGGTTGCCCTCATATACTATCTTCTGTCCAATTAGATTCTGTTTATGAATCTCATTTTCACTTCATTTTCTCGCGTTTCCCTTTACTGGTATATCATAGAGAATGGATTTTGGAATACGTTAATAAATTTTTGATAATTTCACTTCACTCTTGCACATTCCTTTGCACAGTGATGGTCCACCAAGCGTTGTTCTACTCCCTTCTCCTCGATGGAAAACTAGTTCTGGTTGTTCGATCTTTTCGCGAAATCGCTCTTGAAGCTAGCTAACACGAGTGTTTTTGAATAAGCCAAATCAAGTAGATATCCAATGGAATTTCCAAAGTAAGGAGAAGCCAATTAAAAGCACCAGAACAGAATCTGGAAGGAGCAATCTAACGACATATTTTAATTATCAACTAAGATCACTGAATGCAGCGCAACTCTCCCACTATTTTTATTACTATGGCACAAGAAAAATGGCTTCTGATTCTGTACTTAAAAATCTACTATTTGTCTTACCTTATACCACTATCTTGCGTTCATTTTTCAACCCATTTCAAAGTTACTCAAGCTCTTCAAATGCCTTTTCAAGAGTGAGAAGAATTTTTTCATTTCCCATTTAATCTAGGTAGAAGCCCGATTCCTGACCGGCTGATTAAAGACATCACCCCACGAATCTGAGGTGGTGCAGATTTCAGGTGGAGTATTCGTATACGGGATGAGAGACTACGGAGAGGGAGGTAATTCCATCCACTTCTTGCTAATTGCCGTAAAAAACGGCCCGGAAGATGCGGCGCCGCACAAGACTGGCGCGCTCCAATCGAACCCTTTGTACAAAATGATGCGCCAAAACGAATGAAGCCGTATCTTCCGGGCCGCTTTTTACGGCAGTTAGGAAGAAGTGGACGGAATCACCCCCTTCTCCGTAGTCTCCCATCCCATATACGAATACTCCACCTGAAATCTGCACCACATCAGATTCGTGGGGTGATGCCTTTAACTCCAGACGAACTTGATGAAGAAGAAGACTTGAAGAACATTATCAGACTTCACTCCATCGACGTCACTCGGTTCTTCACGAACCCTCAAAATAGCTAACTCCAATTGGCATTGTAATATGATGTTTTTTGACTTTGCTCTGCAAGTCATAACAAAGTGTTCAGGGACATGCTGGAATGCCTTTATTTAAAGGCATCACCCCACGAATCTGAGGTGGTATGGATTTCAGGTGGAGTATTCGTATACGAGATAGTAGATTATGGAGGGGGGGGGGGGTGATCCCATCCATTCCTTCCTAATTGCCGTAAAAAAACGGCCCGGAAGATGCGGCGCCGCACAGGGCTGGCCCGTTCCAGTCGAACTCCTCGTTGAAAATAGTGTGCCGGAACGCTCGAAGCCGTATCTCCCAGGCCGTTTTCTACGGCAATTAGGAAGAAATGAATGGAATCACCCTCCTCCCCGTAATCTAGGACCAAGTATACGAATAATCCACCTTAAATCCGTACCACTCCTGATTCGTGGGGTGATGCCTTTAAAACCATCAGCCCACAGCCTTCTCACTTGATGTGACCATACACCTATTTCCGACTTTTTTCTATTATTCCTTTGAGGCAACGTCCGGTAAATTTTCGAAATCGAACCTCTCAATAAGCGGGAAGAGGCCGCATGCTTACAGTTTGCATACATTTGCGCAGTTTACAAATATCATGGTACGCATAGGCGAACCAACTCCCTTCAGAAGTTCTTGATAAACTATTGCTGGCTTGACCCGAGACAACTTAGAAATCAGCTTTTCCTCATTTTGCAAGAGCACGCATAGCCGTTTTCATAGCTTTGTTGTGTCGCGCGCGCCACACTATGAAGGATAAGAGAGCAGCATGTGCGGTCTCTTTACTCCTAACGATGCAAAGAACTTTTTCTTGTATACCTTTTGCTGCGCGCGAAATTCCAGCGTCACTTTGTTAAGCATATCAAACAAACACGATAAAGGCTTAAGTTAAAAAGTTGGATCGTTCCCCTCTACCTAGACGATCCTTATTAAATTACCCTCTCGTGATGCTCCTGAATAAGGAAGGAAGGCTAATCCACAAAAAAAAACAGTAGTAAAAGCAATCTTAAATGAATAGTAATACATGAAAACAATGAATGAATGACAAGTAAAAAGTAAGGAAACAATAAGGAAACGAAAGAAATGAGACTAAACTTGTAATTTAGCAATTGTGATATTCAGTTACGCGGCTAAATCAAAAATTTCTTTGAATTAACATCTCATACTATTTGTAGAAGGCAAAAAATAAAGTGCATAGACATTCAATTAGTGATTGTAAGGAAAAATGTGGTGAAGCTAATCATGCATTTTCTGCATACACATTAAACCGCGAGTGCCACTGAATGCGACAACTCGGTGCTCCTTTCCCATCGGAAAAGTCAGCACCAGTTGATCAACCCAATCGAGATGAATGACCAAGTTGGCACCATGGCGGACTCGAATAATCGGCTGAGCTGACAACCCATCGACTGCCCTACACCCGCCCTTTGATTATAGGGCTAACAAATTTAACAATAAGTTCAATGTTATCTACCAGTTCACATTTATAGACAATAGCGTTATTTCTACATACACACTTGAAAATACCAGCATAGATGAAGTTTTGTGAATAGTTGTTTGAAAGTTGGTTTTTTATTTCTATAAGTTTATTGGTGAAGAATTCTATTTTAGAGCAAACATTAGATCCTTAAAATTTCTGTGTGGAGAGTGGCTATCGCCATCTTAAACTGTTCAGAGTCGTGTCACTATTGCTGCCAATTTAACATATTCATATTAATGTAGTACATTACCTTACTATTTCATTTAAGCATTCTGACATTAGCTTCTGAATTCGTGCCTTTTCAGCATTTGGTACTACGAGTACTTTCGTGTATTCCGACATCAATCCTCTATTTATTTGTTGTTGATGAGCGGCCAATTTCGTGGAGTGATCCACATTTTTGTAATTAGAACCGGTTTCTAAATATTACTTCTTACACCACAATTAGGAAATGTTTGTGGTCAATGGTTACCTGAGGATTTCCGTCATGACAGGTACAGTTGAATATACTGAAATATTAACATTAAATATCCAGATAAAGGTAATTATAGCACCACTCATAATGTAATTGTCACGTTAGAACATATGTGGGTATGGAAAAGATATACTCAGTCGGTATGCACAAAAATATATTAGAATTAATTAAATTAAAAGACAACCCAAAATCAACTTGAGACACAACTCAAGTAGTCAAATAAAACTGAGTATATAAGAAAGACATATAATTAATGTGTGCCCTAAGGTATTTTAAGTATTTCCACTAGGTACGACAACAGATACTACGGTATATCCACATAAGACAATGATGTTCCTACCTACATTGGCCCTTTAACCTTTCTTGACTGCACGTACACTGTGTCGGGAGATTTCGAGGTTTATTTCTGTTGGGGTTCAGATACAATCCCATTACTACTCATTCATTCATTTAGGAGAGCCACACCTTCTACTAAAAATAGAGACTATTAGATGGGTATTACAAGAGGAAAATGGCATACGGGGTAAATTTTTCGTTCCGTTTTTCCATGACCCCTGTAGTATTAGCTGTTCCGTGAGGAGCAAAATAGGAAGTACCAACTCCTATTAGTAAATCTTCCAGAGTGAACATTAGAGATCCTAGAAGTTTCTATGTGGAGAGTAGCTATCTTAATTTGTTCTGAAACTATTGTTGCCTGCGGATGTAGGCCAGGTGTGAGGATGTGTGTTTCTCGGGTTTGAATATCTATAAATGACCATATTTATTATATTTAACATGTTCATATTAATATGACACATTACCTTACCTCATTTAAGAATTTTTCCATTAGTTTTTGAAATTCTTGCTTCAACGTTCGGTACTTCGACTACCTTTGTGTTCTCTCACATCACTCCTTGTCCTTGATGAAACGCAGAAAATCCTACATTTCACAATCAAAAACATGCTACATAAGAAGAAACTAACTGAATGCGCTTCCACGTGCTTAGAATATCAAGCAGCAAATGACTAGGATGGAGAATACAGCATAGGCAGCACTTTGGGGTTGTGTTAAGAGTTGATGAAGTCGGATTGCACGTTTGTTTGCTGGCAGTTTGCAGCTCAATGTAAATGATTTTCAAAACAATTGCCTGAAGGCCGTTTTAGAGTGTCCCAGTTACGTTACATAGAGAGCTGCACTTTTAAGATCTCGCACAGCAAGTCTGATATCCGAGCAGAGTCGATCTTTCGTCTTTGACTTTACTAGACGTATCAGAAAACTTCCTCACCTAGATCGTCTTGCAACCTCAGAAGTGGAAAGTTTCCAGTTGTCAACAGCCCACACAAAGTTACTTCTAAGGTTTCGATAATACGGAAAAGTTGAAGTATATAGAGCAAACTGCAATCAGATAAATGAGATACCGCTAGCTTTTCAGCTTTTCAATTTGACAGGTCTGTTCTTCCTCTCAGAAGCAGTAAAATAACAGCTTTTGCATGTCTAATTATTATGGAAACTAGTGTTTACAGAAAACAGTTCTGTAAACACTAGTTTCCATAAGAATTAGGCATGCCAAGTGGAAATCTGATGAGGTTTTATAAACGAATTTTAGTAATGAAGAATACGATACCATGGCATGACACGTACATACTTATTAGAATCCTAACAACAAGTACAAAACAGCAGAAAGACGTACATTTGTTTCTGGTTTATCCAGATTGGATTGGATTCATTCAGATGTTTCTTTTCTTTCTTTTGTTTTCTGCTAGATACATCCTCATCGCTGTTGCATTAAAGGTATCACCCCACGAATCTGGGGTGGTGCGGATTCCAGGTGGGTTATGCCTGTAAGGGTCGTAGATTATGGAGAAGAGGGTGGGCAATGTTGGCGCGCTCCAATCGAACAGATTGTAGATAATAGCACCCCGGAATACTCGAAGCCGCAGCTTCTGGGCCGTTTTTCACGGTAATTAGGAAGGAATGGACGAAATCACCTTCTTCCCCATATTCTACGACCCCGTGTAGACATAATCCACCTGAAACCCGCACCACCCCAGATTCGTGCCTTTCAACGAAACGAACCAAAAGAACGGAAAATACAAAAAAAAACTGGCGGTTATACCTAAAGAAAGAGCAACTCTAGCGACCAAGACACAAGTTAACTTGAGCAACAAAAAACTGTCCCGGATGCCAATTAACATCAATCCGCTTAATCTGCTGTTCCGATTGGAAGTTTAGAGAAAGCAAAGAAACGCGGCTTTAGGAGGCTCCTATGAATCCATCAACGAGGATGCTCCGCCATTGGAACAAGATATCACATTGACGGATTAACCCTGGCAAACCAAGCCAGATGCAATGCCCCTCTTTTACGGCAGAACCAGGACTAATAAGGTGCAACAAAAACATCGGCAAACATGGATTAAAACCTGCTTCTCGAATTGTTGTGAACCTCGTGCTGCACCATACTCGAGGCAGGCCAGATGTTAAACTGGATCGTGTCTAAAATGAAGCTAAGAAATTTCTCGAAAACAGGACGTTGAAGCTCTACGTTCAGTGGAATGTATTTAAGTCCTTGCAAAGGAACTTCAGGAAATCAGGCAGAAGAAAATCCTGGAAACATCACAAGCAACGAGCAGTCTTAAAGGCATCACCCCACGAATCTGGGGTGGTGCAGATTTCAGGTGGAGTATTCGTATACGGGATGGGAGACTACGGAGAAGGGGGTGATTCCGTCCAATTCTTCCTAATTGCCGGAAAAAACGGCCCAGGAGATGCGGCGCCGCACAAGGCTGGCGCGCTCCAGTCGAACTCCTTGTGGAAAATAGTGCGCCAGAACGCCTGAAGCCGTATATTCCGGATTTAATGCAATTAGGAAGAAATGGACGGAATCACCCTCCTCTCCACAATCTACTATCCCTTATAAGAATACTCCACCTAAAATCTGCACCACCTCAGATTCGTGGGGTGATGCCTTTAAGGAATATTAACGGGAGCTTCGAGCGAGTCGTGATCACGAGCAGGAGACTTGGAACAGAATGGAAGCCGATGGAACAGATTTCTAAGGCAGCGTACGAAACTTCCGACGTTGTGTTTCTGCAGAGTGGATTGGCGTAGGGAGGTAGTCCAAGAGTATGAATGCGACCGCACTCAATTTCCCTATAAAATTTAGAAAAACTTGTCCTCATTAACTTTTTTGTGCTTTTGAAAATCCTCTACTCTGCAGATTATTAATGCGATGGAATGCGACATTTCGCAACAACTCAGTTTGCGAGTGAGACAGCGTCAACTGCATATCGATTGATTTTACCAGGGATTCCGATGCGTATGTTCTGTCTTTCGAAGCTCTTCATGTGCATCGGAATCCCTGGTATTCGAGTGATCTTTTCTCTGTTCAGTTTGTTAGTACCGATATTCCTCCGGTGCTCGCCGGTTTCGACATTCTGTGGATTTTTCCGCTGAAGTAAGAGTAACGTTGAAGCAAAGTAGATAACTTCATTTATTTGATCCCTCTGATTATTCGTGATTTTTCCACTGATTCGTTCTTTTGCTTTTCAACTTCCCCACGACTACTTCTGTTGTAGTTAGGGTGCCTTTGGTTTGTGCTGCTGCTTTCGTACGGTTACCGTTTCTCAGTGCTCCTCTATTGTATAGTTTTGTAGTGTTCTCCGTGATGTCTTCTGACACCGTATTCGCGCTACCCGCTATTTCTTCGTTGTACTAGTCACATGCTGCGGGTGCAAAGTGAGTTTATTTGTTTGTATGAGACGTCATACCTATGTAATGTACAGTCCCTGTGTAGAAGGTTGTCACGCCACTTTTTTGTTCTCGAGTGAGCAGCAGATCAGAACACGTAAGATGACCGACCAACGTCTATCCTAATGACGAAATAATGCAGTGGGATGTCTAAGTAAGCTAGACTATCAAGTGCAAGCAACTCTAGAGGGCGCTCACAGCCTTCTTTCTCCATGTGCAGCCAACCCGCCACCGCAGCCACACGTAACCACTCAGTAAATGTGCAGTGTGTGCCCTGCTCACATATGGAGTTTCACGGCAAAATCTTGCTTCTTTCAATAAAAGCCTATATAACAATGATATGAAATTTATTTATGATGTCTTTAACTACCCTCTGACATATTTTGTGGTTTCAATCCAAAGGTCCCCTTCAGAACTTTTGTGGGAAATAAAAGAACTCTTGAATAGTACCGTGCTGCACCAACTGAGATGTGTAGTATGTTGAGATCGCATTTGTTCAAAGACCAGTGTTCTATTTCCCAGAATTTATGAATGCCCCTTGTCAGAGACTGACAGTTGATTTGATCCAGTGGGAAGGTCTCCAACGCAGGTAAGAGGTGTCTCCAAAAAAGTGTGTTCTGGGATGTCACAGACACGGAATTTCCTCTAGATTCGTGTTATACTACAAAAGACGTCAACATTATGCTTTTTTCAATAAACGGTGGCTAAACCTCTCTTCCCACAGTTGCACGCTCTTCCTCTTATCATCACAGATTTCAGAAACATGGTTCTGAAATGGAAGCGGAGCTCTTTGTTATCTTTGTCAATTATTTCTGTAAGTGACTAGGTTGTGAAAGTTTGCCACTATGAAAACGTTTCTCTGTGTGCGTGGGATATCTGGAAGGTGAATTTTCATGAATTATTATACGCCGTCTGTGAACAACGCAAACCGCAATCAGCTTCAGTCCCCTTGTCCCCTTGATTAATTGCAAAGTCCTATCGAAAATGTTCCATATTTTGTAGACTGAGAAGCTCTCTATTGAGCGACTTATAAGGTTTGGTTATTAATTATTATGGTTATTTTGCTATTATGGTTAATATGATTATTTTTTGTCATATTTTTATGGTTATTATGTTTATTTAATTTATTTTTTATTACGGTTATTTTTGGTTTAGTTTGTTCCTGTATTTTACATTTTCAAAAAAAAAAAAAAAAACTGGCGACATATTCCTCAATATATAAGTTGGAACCCAAGGACAAGTGGGTCTTTCACGTTAGGTTGAAATGACGATAGGTGAACAACAGAACACTAAAGGGAATCCTAAGGCGAGTAGAACATTCTTGACTGCTATCGAAATAATTGGTGTGTTTGCTACAATTTCGAGTTGAACGCTCAGCTCGACACAATTCAGAGATATGTTCTATTCGGTGTTATTTACAAACATTTTCTGGATGATTATCATGCTATATGATAACGCGCTTAGTCAGTGTGTGTGTGTGTATGTGTGTATGTATGTATGTATGTGTGTTTTTGTCTGTGTGTCACGAAAATACTGCACAATAATGCAAAGCTCTGCAACGGTGAGGTGCCGAACCATTCACCATTCACCTGATAGGCGAACACTCTACCTTTTATCCATTGTCCAAAGCTATGCAGTCATTTGCGTTGGGTTTGATAAGGCAAATTGGTTTCTCTCATGTTATGTATGTTAGTGAGGGTAAATAAACTTTTATGTGAATGTATACTTCTAAGTTTGCAAACTATCATACTGTATAACAACGGGCTTATTCTGTCACGTGTGTGCGTCTGTGTATGCGTGTGTCTCAGTCAAGAAATTCCAAAAGGAAAAGGAGGCGGATACTATGGCGTCGGTTTTGTGCGCTAGAGCCTCAACGCAGTAAAATTGGGTGAGACGGGTCGTACGGAGTCGAATTCGTGCCCCGAAGGCAGATAGCTGTAAAATGGGGTGCGACGGCTCCCATGGGGTCGGAATGCTGCGTCGGATTGGTGCGCGGGATCCCGAAGGCAGAATAGGTTTCTGTGGTTCCTTCACATATCTATTTCCCAGCATGTCTCCCTAACGCCTAACCTAACCAACATCCTTTTTCAGAAGGAGAAAACACACGTGCGAACGGCTGCTTAAATACAGTACATAGTAGCTTATAGTTTACACGATCTGACGTAGAACGTTATTTTTATCACTACGATAGTGATATTCACGTCTTCATGTTAGCATATCGTTCTTTGCTAATAGTTGAGAACGGAAAAAACTCATACTTCCAATAATGTTTCCAAATTGTGGAGGTTTGAGAGGAACGTAAAATCAAGTTTGATTGTTCTCCAAATATAGAACTGAGCGTTTAGGAAAAAACCGTGAAATCTTTCATCTATGCTTAAATTTTCGGGTAAAAAAATGGAAGAAAGCGTTGACAGAAAAAGCAATTCTAATTTTACAAAAATGTCGCTACTGTTATTTCTTATTGATCGGTGAAGGCGAGCGAAGCGATCACAAAAAAACTGTACACTGAACATCAAAACTCAGCACTATTTCCATTCTTTCCTTTATTTATAACCAGCCTGAAGTCCGGCTTTAGCCGGACGGTATAAAGGAAAGATCAGTTAAAAGGGTATATATATGTCTGTGTGTGCGAGGAAGTAACGGTTCGAATTTTTCGAATAAAAAAAGCCTCTTTTATGAGTTGTCATCAGTCTAATTTCCGACCTATCTGAGTTTTAGAGTATTTTACGGTACTCATGTTGTGATATAGTTTGAAGTTGTTTGCGATCTAAAAGAATTACAGAATACGTACACGTATGGGGTTAAATAGGAAATAAATATGTTTTCTATGTCTGCTTTTGTCATCGTTGCTATGTACTTCGTAACGGCTAATCATCGCAGTGAATCATTTGAAATTCGAGATGTCTAGCGTGACTTCACACACCGCTGTACCCTTTGACAAAAATATGTAACATATGACATCACCTACTGCTATTGCTGCAAATTCCATTCAGTGCATTTTGTGGTCGTCCCATGTCAGTTATGTTTTCAGACTGTGTACTTTTGCATGAACATACGCCTTGGTTTTTAGAGAAAAGTCGCTCAGCTCAATCGTTAAAGCACCAACTTTACGTACCAGTGTTGTTAAAGTGATGGAAACGAAACTGCTAACAGTAGAATGAATTGAGTCAATAAATTTTCAAATCTTTCATGAATAAATTGAGTCAATCAACTCAATTCTCATCCTTTTAATGGCAACAAACCAGTCCTACTGCCTCTTAAAGGATGCGAACCTGGATTGTTTGATTACAGAGGCACGAAGCAGAGTAGGGGACGGTCTCACAATAAGTTCGAAGTCGATGATTCCTTTGCGTATCAACTTCATGCTGCAATCTTAACGTAGTTACAATCGTTTCTCATCCGACGAAATAGGATATTCATTTCTTCTCCAAATGCATTGTTTTGAAAACTCCAGTTTTCTTTCCCTTCCAAATAGTTCCTCATTTTTGAAAGTTTAGCGACAGTTTGGCGAAAAAGAGCAAAGATTCTAGCTAAACCTACACCTTGTTGATGTATAAATTTGCCTTTCTGAGCTCCAGTCATCGGGGGAAGCGGTTGTTGGGAACGTAAGTTTGTGAAGAACTTTTCCATTTTCATTCAACAAAGTTCAGAGAAGAAGAAAGCTAATAACCATCAGAGATCATCACGGAGAAGCCAACATTTTCGGATACATTTTGCAGAGTAAATTTAAAATTTCGAGCAAACTATTCTTATTAAAACTACCATCTCATAACGTCCAACGAGACCTTAGCTTGACTGATATTCCTTCTCGGTGCGTCTGCGTGCATCTCAAAGGCAGTTTTTCTCCCTTCACCTTGTGAACGATAGGGTTTTGAAAATTGGAAGAAACAACTACGGGAGCTCATGCGTTCTGTATGCGCAGACATTTTAAGAAGTAGCGTTTGATTTCCAGGCAGCTATTGCGAGACCTACGCCCTTGTATGAGTGGAATAGTGCAATGCGAAAGATGTAGACGCATATCTCACCTTAGCCAATGATAGATCAGATCAGTGTTTCATACACGTTTAATTTTAATTCTATTTAATTTATTTTTTTTTAATTTTAATTTTGATCTACTATTCGAATTAATCGGAAAAGTTCAATAGTGACTAAAAGAGCGTTTCAATAGCGTTCCTTCGGTTTCTTGTACTTCCTTACCATCTATAGCAATCGTGCAAGCACCAGGCAGCATTTTTGAGCTTGTCTGCTATTCATCACAAAAAATTCTCCGGTCTATAAAATTTAGATTTTTAAGGGGGAAATCTAGTTAGTCGATAAGAAATGAAACACTCTTAGATCTCCTGTGCGATGCCCTGCGCCACACCGTCGCCTGACCATCGTGTTTATAATCCAACCACGGTACCTTTCTTAAGAGCAATTGGATTTTTTCTGAAAATATATCAACTTCTGATCAGTTCAATCATTTCGGTCAATACACGTTCTTGATGAAACTTGACTTCTCGACTCAGTCATCGTCGAAGCTTATGCAAGCCATAAGGCTGCAGAATTATTCAGCAATTTCAGCGAGAATTTTTTTAAGGTGTTATGATGGATCTTACGTAGGATGAAGACGTCGATTCAGTCCTATCTTATTCAGAAATCTAGCTTGTATGTATCTGCCTCAGCTCTTAAAGTCGATTGCTTAGGTGCACTTGATAAACTACGCTTCGACCTTACTAACTTACGCTGAGAACTGAGAAGGTTGGGTTTGCCAACAGTTTCTACTGCTTCTTTCTGCTGGAGGGATAATTCTGAAATCACTGGGACCTTTCGAATACTCGGTATTTTTCCAGACATTCTGAGTTGTGTTTTCGGAGTGTTCTCGAACTAAACTTAAGCACCGTCATAAATTGACGCTGGCAATGTTCGCTGTCTTTCATGCCGGCTCCCTACCGCTGCTGAAACAACAAGTGCCATTCGTCTCTCAGCTTCTTTTTCTCGACCTCCTACTCTGCGTGTCCGCCATCCACACACTCTCTCCTACGTCGACAATCACGCCTCCTCCTCAGGCATTGGTAGTGTGTAAAATAGTGTTGCCGTGCTCGACGAGCTTGCTTTATTCAAACTTAGCGCTTATCCTTCACCAGCCATCCAATGGCTCCTATCGGTCGTCTTCAAACAGGACTTCATTAGTGGGGTGTACGCATATGTGCGGCTTGTACAGATCGAATAAGGATCAACCTCCTTTGTTTCCTTCGAAGTGCCCTAAAAAGTGTTTTATGTATGTGGGAGGATTTCCAGTTCCAGTTTCACCCAAACCACCTAATTTCATGAATCATTTCTCGCTCCCTTATTAATGGCCCAGCTGTATAAACCTCTGTTTCGAGGCGCTTCGACAACCGCACCCGACAAGATCCTGAGATAAGCCAGGGGATTTCCTTGACATCTCTTTGCATTGGTTATCTCCGCACTTTTATTTCTTCCACACCTTAGCTTTGATGCCAAAATCCGATTATCCCATTAAAGGTTGTTATATTTGCTGGTGCACTTTCTTTGTTTACAGAAGTTCAGAGTGACTACCAAAATCACGTAAGTGAGACTCTTCATATTTTGAGGATTATTCACAGCAGGATCTCTCACCAGACTTCGTAACAAGGTTCTTCCTCGATACTTCTAAAACTATCCAATTGTCAACGTCTCTTTTTAACCTATTTGGAGTACAAAGGGTGCAAATCAGTGCCCATGCCATGATTGTCAATACATAGATGCTTCGTTAAATATGGGTGGGTGGTGAGGGCGAATTTGCGGCTCTCTCTTTTTCATAATATTTACACATAAACTACACGCACACTAGGACTTTTTCAGAGTCAAATCTATACTCCACGTTTGCCCTATAAGTTTTAGGATCGGTTTTAGTTCGGTTAGGATCGATCTTTTTATCTCAGAAATTAAAAGAAAAAAGAAGACATCTATGTTGAGAAAACTATATCTGCCACAGCTCATAAAATATTCATCAGTACAAGAATTAGTACATATCAGATTACGCACCAGAATCCTAGCCCTGTGAGCAAAAAATGCATCATAGGGTTGCTTTCGCTAGCATTGTTGCCTTTCGTAGAGTATTTGATGAATCTATCAGAATCCTAAATGATTAGCAACGCACACCCGTTTTACGAGCCCTTAAACATTCGCATAGTTACAAACAACACCAAAACAATTTTTAAAAAATGAACAAACAGCCGTAGAAAGTAGTTGGAAATTTCAGGAACTTTCTCCACTTTCTGCTCAACAACATGTTAGTCAGGTTTCAGAAGAAAAAAGAACCGTTCAGTGATTGAATCCACATAAACTTTTAATTCTCAGTCGTTTTAGTTAACAATTGGAAGGAATTGCCTTGTACCGTACCACTGTTGCAGTATAGTTATGATTAGCTTTTCTTGAAGATGTCCCCTATATACTCCCCCAATTGCATGCTGTCCAACTATGCTTCACCTTACACTCTCTGAGGTGTAGCTACGAGGGTTCTCAACCTATTGATAACCTGTGTTATAACCCAGATGGGTGGTTGTAGTGTAGCTGTTAGAGGTTCCGCTTCCTGCACGATCGATTGGAGGTTCGAATTCGCCCTAGTACTCACCAAACCTTTTACTCCTTCGAGGTCGATAAGTTGATGCCGAACCTGTCTGGGAGGATAAAAACACTGACTCGACACATCGGTATACCATTGTATTGTAAGGCAGCACGCGGTTTCATAAACTTCAAACGAATTCTAAACTGAAATCTAACGTCCACGCGCTTCCCCAGAAGGATAGGGTCAACGCCGTACATCTTATCTTCTATCCTTTAAAGTCGGCGCCAAATGTGTTCAACTGGGTGAGTGCGATGGACGCGTTTGCCGCAACGCACGCTCTGTTCCTGCTTGGAACACTCGTTCTCTCCTCTGCAATACCGTAGACAATGCGACCTTCGGCTGAATACAATCGACGCCGACTGCAAATATGCCTTGCCAACAAGTAACTGCTTCTGATTCCTTTTTCCTATGAAGACGTCACAACACGCTAGTGAAAATGTCTTCAAATCTGTTACTGATGATTTCGAAAGGTGCTTACTATCTTGGCTTTCACTTTAAATATTCCGTTTACTTAGAAACGTGCGAAAGTAGAAGTAGAAACTGCTCCTCTACAGAACAACTGTCACCTCCTCATCACTTCCGAAGTAAGATGAAATTTGACAGGTGTTTGACTAGCTATAGCTGCTGCTTGTTATGTGTTTGTGGCACTTTCTATGCTTTATATCCTTCCTGGATGTAATGTTGTTCTCATCTTATATCATGAGTCTGTAACATTTCGTTCTTAGCTGTTACTCCTCGTACTATGTGTAGTTAATGACTGATAGTGTTATTTATCGCGCAATACCGTTAGGAAAGATATCATGAAGCCCATTGTTACGGGCCTAATTTTACCGCATACCACCTATTCTCGTTTTTCTGGTTGGCTCACTCCAATGACAATCGCCCATTTTCATCTTCATACGTCTTTAGCATGTGGATTTGAAATTTTTTTTCTAATGTATACGTCGCTGCACGGAAGAAAACTATGTTTCGTTTCCGTCTTTTTTGTTGTTGCTTATGCTTGTGAATGGAGCCGCAAAACTATAGAACCGTAAGTATTTCCACCAAGTTACCAGTTGAGATTGTTTTTTTCTAATTTATAAGCTCCAAAAGATCCGAAAGCGAAGATCGGAAGTTGCCGGATCCACTTCATGCACTTTATTATCTATCTCTAAATTGTCAGCAGAATACAATTCTCTCTCTTATTGAAATACTTTAAATTCATAGGTAAGAGGATTCGGATTCCAGTGTTTGTCATCGAACGGTGGCGCTAATACAATACCGTACTCGAGAGTTATCCATAGATGATGGCGCTGTCTTTCGGTGAGCAGCATTTTAAGGTCTAAAGGGGCTTTATAGCTCCTAACATCAGTTGTTCACTTAGTATGCACCGTTATGTTCTGCTTTTTTTCGCTGGTCCTAGTTGAAAAGCGTTAGAACGACTTGGACTGAATGGGGGTTATGTGAAAATATTACCGTGAATTAAACATTACATGATCATTCCTTAATCAAAAGCGTTGCTGCGTTGATTCCTCAGAGACCGGCGACGTACTCCTGAGTATAATTCCTAATTCGGTTGATGTTTCCCTTCATTTCATGCCTATTGTTTATAACATACTTTAAAAAAAACCGGGAATCAAAGATAATTTGCCGCATCTGGTTGGCTTGTGATATTTAATCTTCGTGTAGTTTCGCCACAACAGTACTTCGTTTTGGAAAGGCCAATCAGGTGACTTAACCTGTGGTGGGTTGCCCGCGGCGTTATGCGCGAAATGAGAGGAGCGGGAAATTATCTCACATGTATAGAGTTATGGGGAATGCACGAAAAATTGGGAGTCGAGTGCCGAGACCTTGAAGTATCCGCTTTTTTGATCATTCAAGTAGTTTAATGCGGCTGCTCACAAGTCGATGTATCGAGTAGTCAGTGTTCTTATCCTCCCAGACAAATCTGGAACCAATTACCCTGGAGGGATGAAAGGCTTAGTGAGCACTAAGGCGGATTCGAACCTCAGATCGACCGTGCAGGAAGCGGAACCTCTAACCGCTACGCTACACCCGCCCATATATCCTTGATGCAAACCTTTAATATTGCCCATTTTGATTTCAGGTTGTAATTCAGAGTGGGAACATTTCTGAGCTCGTATCCAACAAAATTTTTCAAGTTGGATAAACGTGCTCCAGCAGAAAAAATCTACCTTCGTTAGAGGCGCAGCAGAAATACATTTCCACCCGTTTTAGCAGTGGAAATATTGCTGCAAAAAACAACTAGGTCCCGCAGTGAAGTGCAGTTGTACCGAGTTTCCGCCAACAAAATAACCATGTGGATAGCACGACTGGACAAAGCATTTGCAGATGGTTTTGCTTCCATCGTATTTATCCTTCCAAGGACAAATATACTGGATATGGGCTCACATTTCCACAATTCCAATTCCATTTCCTTCAAAGATCATATGCGTCGCAGCGATTGCGGCGCTACTGCGTGCCGACATCGTAGCGGCTTTCGATAGCGTTCCGATTCTCACGAGGTCTTGCGCTGCGGACTTGGTGGAATTCGTAGTGTGCAAACATTCGAAATAGCCGCTCACTCAGCCTCGTACCTTCGCTACAGTGCCGCAATTTTTCGAACGCTCAGCTCGAGCGCTGACCTACAATTCCGATCAATTCGAGCAGTGTCAGACGTCTTTTTGTGAGCCATACTTTCACAGAAACATTCTACTGCTTAAGGTTGATTAGAAATAAGTTTAAAGGTATCATAATCTATCAGTTTCGCTCCGCATACCCTATATTTTTCTACATTTTATGCATTTTCTAGTCGTTCCTCAAAAACTCTCCTTAGCTTAACATCTCTAGAGTTTTTCCCGAACGGCCCATGTTTCCTGATGGTCTCCACCTCCTCCACTATTTTTCCTTCGAATGATTAATTACGGATGTTCATCAGTGACTTCTCGGCATGTGTAATGTGCAGAAAGTGTGCATCACCACCTCCTCATTTCATGGTCGATCTCCACGCTCAGCTTAGGAATACATGTTACTTCAGTCGTTTGAAGGTGGATTTTTTTTTTTCGTCGTGTTTACCGAGAGTGCGACCAGGAGTTATCGCGCACTTGTGACCTCCTTTCTTTCGTATTAATTTCTCCTTCAGAACTGTAACTTTTATCGAAGCAGTTCCTCAGGGATCATATTCATTCTCTTCATTGTTGATTCCACCTTTATTTATTTCTGAGCTACGTATCTTGGTTGAATCTCACTGCTCAGGCTACTCTCCTTTCATTTTTATCTTTTTATTCTTACCCATGTTTTGTTTTTATTCGTCGTAGTTTCCGCTTCTTTTAAGACCTTAGTTCTACGACCTCAACCTGAATGTTTGTGATAGTGTCTTATCGAAGTCTTACCAAACAGTCGAATATTATCCTGTCCGGTTGTGGTTTCAGATCTTTCTTAGGTTCTTACGCTTTTCTTTCGTTCCTTGCGTACTTGTTTCTAATTGTTGAGGAATAAGTTCCCTAGTATATTGTACAATTGTTTATTCCTTAATGTCTCCCTTTGCTCTGGCATATATTTTCCCAATCAATTAAGGACCTATGTAGGCTGATATTTAGGTGTAGTGAACATCTCTTATTTTTCCCTGTACCGTCATCCTCTATTCCTCACTCCCTCTCTCATTTCTTCATCATTCAGGAGGAAGGAAATCAAACTTTAACACGCCCAGTGAACGATCTGAAAAATCAAAATTATTCTCGAGTAATGTGGACCTTAGGAAGAAAAGCAGTTGAGAGAAGAATACGTTGTCCTTACCGGATCTTGTTGCTCCTATGCTCTGCTTCCATTTGTTTCATCATCATTCATTGAGAAATCCATGCAGGAGCACTTATGATTATGTGACAAAGAAAAGTATTGTGCAAATAGTCGCAGCGGCAATCAATATGCATTTTTTGCTCTCCACAATTGCTTCCGTATATTCAGCTTCACACTGCTTTGTTAAGTCCGCTTACTGCGGTGAATTCCTTTTGTATTTTCTTGAAATAGTCCTTCAGCTAGCTAATTAGCGTCTTCATGCTTCAACTTTCTTCTGGTGTGAGCTGACTGACATTTTCTTCTAGTGAGAGAAGACTTCTATATTGAATGACAGACCAAACTGAAGATGTGACTCAAGCATGACTTCACTTTTCTTTTTTGTATATAGAAGTTAGGCACTTTCCCACGCTTGCGAAGGAACTTGAGGAAACATTTTTTCGAAAAACTTTAGCCCTTCTTCCATTTTCCAGATTTACAGGCAAAAAAATAGCAGGAAGTTTATTTTTGTTATTTTTGTCGTTACTGACAACGGAATCCGTGTATTCAGTCCTTTCCTTTAAAAAACTATCATACGTGGTAGACATAAGTGGATATCAATCTATTCTTTCAAGAGGATGGATTCTTTTATCCAATTCGTGTTCCCAATCGAAACATCAACGTCGTGGAACGGAATTCTGCACTCTTGCGCTCTTATTTGCAGGCGGAGGAGCAGCGCAACAATCGGCGCAGCTAATGTATTCGACAGTGATTGCATATATGAATGTGTACGGTGCGTTTGAGATACGACCCTATAACTTATTCGCGTGGATTGCTCGTAGCCCTCTTCGCGAGGCGATTTCACCGCGAAATCATGTCGGGTCAGTTGTTTGCTGCATTGTACGTGTGTCTCTACCGCTTTCAAACAGCCGTCCATGCAATCCGTGCAACTGGAAGTCGAGCGTGTTGGTTGTTTTGGGAGAACAGCTGCAATTATTGGTATGGCTTGGAGGACCGGTATCGGTTGTTCGCGGACTCGAGCAGTTGCCGTTGTCGACGGTCCATGTCCACAATATCCCATTATACTTCCTTCAAAAACCAGTGAATGGAGTGGTTTACACTTGTATGATCCTATTCGTTATGGAGTCAGCTATCAGCAAATATGATAGGTTGCTAGCAGATTAGAAAATCCATCCACATTCACCTGTGGGTAGATCCAAGGACGCCACCAGCCGTACCTGTAGTGATGATTAATGATTAATAAGATGTGCTTAATGACCGATAGAACTGGTTATCAATGTTTGGTAGACATCCAGTTTGTTTTTACGTTATCCAGGACTGAATCGCTTCGGAAGAATTCAAGTTCTTGTGGTTCAAGCAGTTTATTTCACTCCAAAGTGGAACCACCTCCGTTAAATAGGGGCAAATGCTTACATGGAGTACTTTTGTTATTATAGTATCCTGGATGAGTTTATCTGGCGATTATTCATAATTACTTCGATTGCGAGAAGGATAATAGCAATCTCCGTTCCAGATTACATCTTCGTCTTGAGTTGGTCATGTTCGATCCTGTTCCTGAAAAAAACTTGACCTTGATTCTTCGGTTTTTTTCTTGGGAATTCAGCCGTCCCTGTAAAATCTCTCTAAATCAAACAGCGAACTTGAAATCGTGGAATGAATCGCTATAGGCGAGGATTTTTTTTAGCAGATTAGGACTACATCAGAAGGGTTTCTTTCATTTTTTGGTCAGTTTTCCAACCGTCAGCAAACGAGAGTTAAAAATACCACTGGTCATGCGAAGGTGTGGAGCTACCCTTCTATTAGACCACTCCGAATTACTCAGTGTAATTCAGATGTCGTATAGGGCTAATCCGAATCTTACACTGTTCTTAATTGAACTTAACTGAACTGAACTCTGAAACTCTCAGCTGACCTCTATCTCTCTCCCAATGTCCAAACTACGATCAGGTAGCGGTCGCCAGGTGTTTACTCCGCGGATTTGTACGACTTTTTCACGCCTTCAGTTCGTGCAGTTCCCTATCGACCGAATTTGCTCTCAGTTGATTATGACGTTTGGAGCATAGTTTTCACTTAACTCTTTATTCTGCCGCCCTCTTCGTTCAAACACAAGTTTCCAGAGCGTATACTGTCCATTCCAAGCCCTCTGCAGGAATTGTTTATAGGGTGGACCAAAGCTTTCTAATGCTTGCTGGATCTAGTTTTCGTTCAGACAATCCTTTGCCAGCTAGCATTCATTCATTTCATTAAGCATTTGAAGAGACTCTTATGAGAAGAGTCGTTTCATGTGCGTACAAGGCGCTGCTTCTACGCTGCTTACTTTAATTTCAGTTTCAATTTCATTTTCCTGGATTTCAGATGCCCATTGGGATTTTGTCAAAGGAGTCCATACTTCCAGCATTATTTGTTGCTGGAATTTTTCTCCTGATCTTTGATTTCTAGTACATTGCCTAAGAAGAAGTTCGGTGGAAAAGACCGTAACTTCGCAAAAATCTATGTGCATAGTGCAATGAGTGGCATATCGTTCCACCATTATCTCTCGCACACTCGGCTCCAAATATGTTCAGCGGGGTTAGCGCGGCGCAATCCGCAACGCACGCCCTTTCTCTGCTTTACACATACACACCCTCCTCTCACTGCTTTTCAGCTGTGCATTTTTTGAGAAGATAAATTTGAAGAGGTTTCATGGAAAATTTCTATTAATATTACCTGATCCAAAATAAAAGTCTTCATTCCCTGTCTACTTCATTCCTTTTCGATGAACGGCGACGTAATAATAATAATTATAATGAGGACCGAAAATTTACCTTCCTTAAGTTTTGTGCTGTTGTTGAGCTCCGGGTATACTGAACGATGTTTGCTGAGCAGCACAAAACATGATCTATTAGTTGGAAATCTGGTTAGGTGAGCTCGTGTCAAGATTCCGGTTCAGAATGACCGCCGGCGTGAACAACTTCTCCATTGACGTCCCTTATTTCCACCCTCTGTAAGCTATTTTAAGGAAAATAGTTAAGCGGTTTCTGGTTTTGCGCTGGTGCTTCTGGTCTCGTCTTTCTGTAAAAACTGAGAGCGAGATAACGCTCTCGGTTACCTTCTGCTACATACCTCTACTCTCCATTCATTTCTAACTCATGGATTTAATTGTTTTTCCTGAATCTCTGAATCAGCCAGTTATGCTACTATTAGAACGACTTCCATTATATCTCAGCAAGGCATCGAAAACAAGGTCTTCAAACCAGTTCCTGCATTTTGTCCTGAACGAAAAATGCTTAAGAGAACGAAATAGCTTCCTATAGTAATCATGTTGCAATCGTAACATCGTAGATAATTTATTAAATGTGACATGCCCGGTTTCACGTCCCATTTCTGTTTCGCATCTTTTTTCTCATTGTGATTCAATCCTCTAATCTTTTTCAATGATGGAAGAACTTCAGTACTTATACATGGAATCGTGAGTTTTACCATCTTGCGCTGTTCAGTTGCGGTTGGGTCTTGATGCCAATGATGTCTTACATTCCTAGCCAGATTCCTGCAGCGATTACAGTAAGACGTTCCTCTGCCAACCGCGGCCTTCAGAAATGGTTGGAGACGGGGAAACGACCATCTGATCCTCTTGAAAGAGCTCATGTCGAAGTCAAAGTCCTGGACTTTAGTCTATCTTAGGATAAGAACGGTAATGTGCTTCCGTTGGTACTTGCATCGATGAAAATCAACAAAATTCACCTTTCAACGTGAGCTGACGTTTTATACAAAGCGAATATGTGCCGCATGGAAAAAAATGCGAGCGCGCGGCGATGGTTTGGGACGAAAAAGTGAAGGAAACTGTCTGACATTAATCATCTTAGCCGTTTGCTTACATCATGCAGATCATCATGAGTTGTCATGCAAATACGCTCCTGTTCTCCGTGGATTCGGCGAAAAGGAGCCGTTGAATCGGTTTGGAGCGCTTCTTTCGGTGCGTATCAACAAGGCGACATGTGGCATTTACAGCAGAATTTGCACATGTTGTGAGCAGTTTAGCGTAGTTATAGTGGAAACTATCGTTAACCTTGTGCAGAAGTTCCGACAAACCCTCACTTTAGGATTTTCTGCAGTCCGTTCGTCAGGATAGGGTATCTTTCTCCCTTCTATCTCCTTTTTCTTTCTTCTTCTTCCTTCTACATGCAAATTCCTTATATTAGAGCAGTTTTTTAAGCTAATAGTCAGTTTTTTCCTATAGAAAGACTCCATGAAAAACCTCTTGTCTCTGGCTAACAAATATCAGTTGGCTTTGTAACTTGTGAAATAAAGCCTCCTCTTGGATTTGTTCTGGCATTTTTCTTTTAGATCGCGAAGTTTGTCTTGCCTATCTACCATCAAAAAGTGTTAATAGCAGCGTAGGTCGGCGGGTGTTTCGATTTCGATGCGCCCAGTTTTGACGAAGGATTCCAGGGTCAAATGCCGATGGAAGTGTCGGAGATCCGTTCGGCACTAATTGACGTTCTCTTCACTTCAGCTTTGTACCTCCGCATGCGCTTACGGCTACTTGAGCGTAGAGTTTTTTCGAACCTGTTCATTCGCAAACAGGACTTTTTCGTCTCATTCTTGCACTGTTCGTATTTCTTTCTTTTTCCCATTATTAAAATCGAAGCTGCATATTTCTAGTTTTTTTTTCTTTTTTTTTTTCTTTGGAATCTTCAGTCTATGTGGTAATGTAAAAAAGTTGAACATTAGAACCTTGGATATACTGCAAGGCTCAAACACAGTTTCTATTCTACTCCGCTTGAACCGCAGCAAAGGATGTATATTTTGATGTGCGACGAGGATGACAATCGAGAAAACACACACATCTGCGCAGTCGGCCGTCCCTTGCTGCTGGCCACACGAACCGCAAATAGGCCCGGCCTTCGCGCTGGACCAATATACTTCGGCAAGCGGCATCCGTTTAATATGCTTCGTCGGTGGACTTTCATTGCTGTTCTCTACCGGTCGTCTTCCTGATGATCCACTTTAATTTCTATACGGTGGCCATTGTAAGCGAAAGTCTTTCCTAGGCAGTGTTTCGCAGTAGCGTTGATGGATTTCAGGATCCGCCGAAAGGATAGTTCATTCTCTTTTCATATCTGTTCAGTACTTCTTACTTCCTTCATTTCTCAACGATCGTCCATTCCGCATTGCGTCTATTCGGCGCCATTTCTAAGATCATCTTTGGACAGAATCCCTGAACTGATTTCACCGTAACATTTCACGTAGACATGATTCCCAGATTCGCACAGACTTTGAAAAGGGCGTTTTGAGGGACAATAGGCGTAAAAACCATTTTGTGTATGAAGTAAAGTCTCGTCCTTCTCCATCATGAAAGTAGTCCTTTTTTCTGAATTAATCATTAGGCAAAAATGAAGAGCTTAGTCTTAGCATTAGAAGTTTTTGCAGCATTGAAATATCTATCTACGATGTTATCTACGATGTTACGATTGCAAGAAGTTTTTGAATGAGGAACTTGGTCCTACTTTTGCAATAATGTTTTGAAGAGCAAAAAAAAAGTCCGGCTTATCGCACCGCTAGGCAAGCAACAAGAATTTTTTTTTTTTTTTTTTTTTTTGCTAACATCGCTTTGCTTCGAATTCTTTTCTCCAAACGAATTCCTTTTCTGATCTAGTGACTGAATATTTCTTCTTTTTTGTGAACACTGACATTTTTCGCTGGGATATCTCGAAGAGTCAGTAAGGTGGAGAAGACGGCAGCAGACGGTCCAGAGGATATTGTCTATAATTATCTGTTCTGCGACCTCCTGCACATTCTAGTTTTTCGGAACTTACGACGTTGTCCTTCGCTTATTCAGAGCTCTCAAATACTATCGTCGATGTTTTCCCGGGTGTTTTCTAAGGACATCTCTCCAACCCGTGTACCGTTTTCAATTACTGAATAAATTATCTGCAGCTACCACGCTATCCACTGCCCTTTCCATAATATAAATAAAAATAAATAAACACAACTCGAACTGTATACGTAGAGGAGAGAGTAGCCACTTGCTATCACGACAGCTTGACAGCATATTTTGATGCAGAGGATAATGGTCCGAGGTCAGAAACTAAGGCAGACTTCTCGTAATCTATGGATAAGGTGTATGGTGTTAATCAATCCCTACGCGGCTACGCGTTCGATTTCAATTTAGAATTCGTTTGAGATCTAGAAATGCAGCCTGGCAATGACTTGCACGGGCTGGCTGATGTGTCGAGTCAGTGTTCCTTTTCTCCCAGAGAAGTTTGATATCAACGCCGAAGCTATGAAAGGCTTGGTTGGCGCTAGGGCGGATTCGAACCTCCGATCGATCGTGCAGCCACAGCGTAACCTCTTACCCTCTGAGCTGCACCGCTCCATAAAGATTTATGATCATTTTCATTGCCATTATTTTGATGTTATTGGACTGGACCTAAAAATTTTTTTAATTAGCCCTTAATAAATTTTGTTCAAGTACAAGTCCACGAAAAGAGTAATTAAAATGGTATTATGAGTTCATACTTTATAGGTTTATATACTGCCGCCGCCAGGGAAGAAGTATGAGCAGTACACATAATCATTCAGTATGCTGATCCTCTGACTCTCTTCTAAGGTTCACGATTAAATTTGACACATTACGCCGTGATTTTATTTTCATATTTGTCAGTAATTTTCGTGCAATGAAACATCTTAAAACTTTCCAAGACTGTAATGTGTTACACTATTATGAACTAGAACAGCAAAGAAGTGAAATGTTACGTGGGCACTTACAGCATCTATAAAATTTCTGCCAAAAAAAATCGTTAGAAACTCTGCTGTCAGAAAGAAAAAAAACTATTCTCCTTCATATACATATATAGGTGCGATGGGGCGAAGCCGGACCCTCCTCAGGTGAAGGGGATCAGCTCATGGGGTAAAGCTCAAGTGATGAAAATCGCTTCGCCAACCGTCCAGAGTGAGAGCGGTTGGAGTACTGCCCCGACAATCGCATATACCCCCATGTATCTACACACTTTTACTTGATTAGTCCGAATGCAACTGAAGAAAAATTGAGAACTGAACTCTCAGTGAAGAAAAGTGATCCTATGAACTTTGACACAACGGTATTGGACAACCATTGGGTCTGCGGGACTTTTACAAGGCTTTCTGTTCCCTCACGGTTTCAAGATCAGTGTTTTTATTGTTATGACAATTGTCTCTATTTTTTCCGATTTGTTTGAAGTCATCGCCATCTGTAATGAAGTTCCAGGTGAGTTTCTCTTTGTTCTTCTGAACAGCAACTGCAGTAAGGGTAATCTCCAGACAACCCAGGATCAAGTAATCCCTTGAAATTCTCGTGAATATTTCTTCCGTTTTTACAGGCTCTAGATGTTTTGCGATGATATTGAAACGATTTGGTACAAGTCACCGTTTCATCCACAATAACCGACCTTTAAATCAGGAAATGGGAAGATTTTGGGGCAAATTGTATGACATAAATTGGCATTAAAAATAAATTTGTACTATTATTATTATTCATATTTCTTTTTGTTCTTCTCAGTCAACACTTCCTCGAGATCTCAAATACTGCGAGACCTTCAACAGATTCTCTGTTTTTGTCGGCTATCTGTAGCATTAGGTTGTCCAGATGTTTTTTGTTTTTGTGTCGGAGCTGTTGCGCCCTTTCTATCTGATATTTGGCTAATTCTGTTTTCACGACTATCGTTTTCCTTCAAATTCTTTCAACTTCTCAAGAAGTATTTTTCTCGGCGCTTCATTTTTTTTTTTGAAATCTTACCTCTAACCACCATTCCGGTGACAGAGGATCCCAGTCGACGTGTTAATAATCTTGATCCTCCCAATGCACTGTGGAAGTGCACTCAATTTCCGGATTTGTTCAATGATTTCCTTAAGAGCACTCATAGTGTTTCTATCGCCCTCGTTCCTACGCTGCACTCTCAACTCGATTTGAATTTCACGTTCTGTTGTCCACTCGGGCGTCGTTTTTCACTGTTTCAGCACTATAGTGCGTTATCTTTGGCCAACATGAGAAACGAAGGCAGCAGTTCCCATTTTTCTGCGAATCGTTATCCCTCAGCGAGTCCTTTTATTTCTTTTTCATTCCTTGCCGGTTACTTGTACTTTGAATTCCTCGGTTTAACCGAGAACTGAACGCTGGTCACTGTCAGCCCCGACGTGCTCGCACTGGGCGCCAAATTTCACGCCATCTTAAGGATCTTCTTGGAGTAGCGGGCGTCGCCCATGCTTGACCTAATTCCTCTTGTATTAATACATGTCTTTAGTGTTGATGAGACATTTTTTCCATCACCGCCTGCTTTGAAACCTTTGAGGACTCTACAATGCATTAAACTCAAACAATTCGTTTCGCTTTAAATTCCTCCATTTTGTAGACTCTATGTTTTATTTTTTTATATGAAAGATAGTTTCCTCCAGTGCTGTCCTAAATTATCATCAGCTTCCAGACTCAACTACACGGCCACAACTTCAACTTTTGGAAAGTTACGCTGTAGAAGATTTTCATTGTCAGTACCACTGAAAGGGGTAATTATTAATGGCATTTTAAATACTAAGGGAACCCTTTACTTACGGATTATATGCTTTAAAAGGAATCTAGCACCCAAAAAAGAAGTTTTAAACTTGTAGTTTGAGAATCTGCGTTTTTGAAAAACTTTTCCTATCATAGCCGTTCAGTGTTGTCATTGTTTAATTTCGTCGATAGTTTCTGTCTCTGATATTTTTCAGATAATTATTTGTCCGGGATTCCAGGGACCGGTAAGCGTGGGTAGAAAAAACATGATAACAAATCAAAAAGTGGATGAGCATGAGCAATATTCAATATTGCTATTAGTATTTTTAGGTAATTAGACGAGTTGTTGGGTTTTTAGATATCCTAAGCGTAATGTAGAGTAGGCGCAGTATTGTTACTTGCTCATTGTGTTTAAAGTCTAACGTTGTGTGGACAACTCTGTGAAACCACGTAAGTATAATTCAAAAGCAGGCATACAATTTTTACCACATTTACATTTTACATTTATTACTATGTGATTTTTCAGTTATTATATAGGAACAGTAGCTTTGATAAGTCGCAGTAAGAATACTATAGAAATTATAATTGTGTTATATTTGATACGCAGATCGTGACCTCTCCTTTCACCTCTGCATGTGTGGCCCGACGGGCTACTATTCTTTATATACGAAAAATATTCGAATTTAATAGCAAATAAAAAGAAATTTCACTTAACTCTTATGATTCTACATCTACCGCTAAATTCTTTCCTTCTGTATATTCGAACCTTATTCCCTCTTTTCCGTCCTCTTCAGAAAGTAGTTTCTAGAGTCACAGAAGTCCACGGTGGTTCATGTCACGTTGCAAAAACAGAGAATTCAGCGAAAGACATGCACATAGTATAAAGTAAGTACAAATGTGTATCCAGGTTTTGCTCACTCTTCGTGCTCCGATGAGCATTTCTTCGCTGTTCAGGGAACGCATTTTGCCTTCGCGATGGTCCGCAGAAGGCCTTCCAAAATTAATTTCCCGACCCTCGCAGGTCAGAATCACATCTATGTACCTCAAATAGGGTCTATTTAGACAACGGCAGCTTCTCCAGACTCTGGCCCATTCGAAGCCGCTGCGTACATTTCACTGTTTAGTTAGATTCTCAGCGTGGCTCCATCATTTACGTACCATGACACGTCAGAATGCTCCGTTTTTACCTGGGGATTCCACGTGGGACTTGATTCGGATTCATTTTCTCTACTGTTTCTCATTTCTATGAGTCTTGAAAGAACGGAAGGTCGAGGAGCACAGTGAGCAAACATAAACAATAGCGGCGACAACAGCCGAGCAGGTGGGTGTTCGAGTCGACTATAGAAAGACTAGCAGTCTCCTGGGGAGTAACTGTACCGATCTGTGTTCTAAGCCCGGAAATAGGCTTAGTATAAAATATCTACTCCGTTTTGCACATATTATGCTATAGAAATTTGAGCTTGTAGCGCAGTGGTAGAAAGTCACTACTTTGCCAGAACGGTCATTAGCTCGAAAGCGCTGAGGAAATTGATAGAGAAAAACAATCCTTTCTTTATTGGGACTTTCAGAAGGTACTTTGATAAAGAAGAAATGTAAGGACATATTACAGCTTTCCGACTTGATTTTTCAATCTCTGGTGGAAATATTTCATATTTTCATACATCCACCGTCGCGCAACTGAATGGAATCAGTTAGAACGATCAGTTCTTCAACATCTCTCAAGGATTTCTTGTGTTTGTTTGATTAGTGCTGCTTTTCTCCCAAATACACGTCACCTGGGCACACTTTATTGTCAATGGCCTGATAAGTTTCTTGTCGACCTGAGCACTTTTTTCTTTATCAGCTCGCTGTGAATCACATTCCGTTGCTACCTTCTACGAACTGCCACCGATTAGGCTATCACACGCCTTCTCGTCATGTATTTTCTTGTACTACTTTACGAAACTTTACATTTCTACAATAATTTGTGTTTTCTCCAAGATATCAGATCTTCGATCAACCACATATGTCCGATTTTATTTGCTTCAGTAAATCGTATCCCATTATTTTTGACAATTTAGTATCCTGGAAGTGTTCCACATCACCGAAAAATCCTTCCGCTTCCCTTCTTGGTGACGATGAGATTTTAAACATTTTCTTTTGATCCCCATTTGTTGTTGTTTTATTTTTAGTTCTCAGAAGGAGAAGAAAATAAGCTCTTCTCTTTATCATTCTTTCTGTGATTTGAAAAAGTGCAGAAGAGAAAATACTGTTAAATGTGGTTTCGGTGTAGCAGAACGCAAAATTTGGATAGTGCATGAATATTTTAAAATGTGTTTAGTCGTAATACGAAGTAGTAGAATAAAAGTGAAGTGCGAAAGGTCAACAAAATCAAAGACTTTGCGATAAGAATGGGACAAACAAGCTCAGCGACGTTCTCAGCTTCACTATCAAACGATGTGTGTAACTTCTTTGGTGTCCGTCGTGTTTCCAAAAAAAAAAGTGCTACCATCAACGTTCTTAAGGGTTCTTTGCCTCTTTACATTTTCACCAAAATCATCCCAACTCTCACTTATTTTTCCCCTAGTTTTTTTCTTCAATTCTTTTCTATTACGAAATTTTGAAAAAAAAAAACACAAAATTACTTTTTGTATTTTGTGGTTATACTATGTATAGTAATGTAGATGCAGATGTAAGTAAACTAGATATGGTACGTTTCTTGGAGCGAAGCGAACTATCCATTTATGTCATCCTGTAGAATTCCAAAAAGTCCGATTTGTGGTTTGTGGTGTGGTTCTTGTACGTATATTTTATTCCATCAATCACGAGTGAAGACAACATTGTAACACCTATGTAGGATATTCTAACGATCGAGAAGTTACTGGAGATAGATCTTATCGACGTTAATCAGTAGTTCTAAGCAGCCATAAGTGAGCGCTAAGGTTAGCAATGGGTAACTGTGAATTGGCTACAGCCTACCCTCAGGGCAAGAACACTTCCCGAGCTAGGACTATGCCTACGAAGAGGAGCTGGAAACACCCTAGTAACATTGCTTCGCATTCTTCTTCAAAATGTTGTTTTCTGTGCCTGCGCGCGTCAGATTGTTACCGCTGACATTCCAGCTATATATTAAACAAAATTTTTCTTATTGTATTACTATTGAAACACTCTTGTCTCAGTAAAAACTTGACTTGCGAGATTTCTTGAATTATTTTGCTCGATATGAATTTCTTTTGCTTCCTACCGTGCTATGAGAAGAACTAACCTTCTTTTCAACTCTCAAATGGTCAAAATTTAGATAAGCTGATATCAGCTTCTGCTGATTACAGACAAAACTTAAAGGAAATGTCACAACTCCATCGAGCAGGTTCCTATTATTCAAAAATGGAGAATGTTCTAGTGCAACATCATTTTAGAAGCACTTTCGCTAGCTTCGAGGAGAAACGTTTTCGAGTATGTGAAGAGGTTGTGGCGCATAGCACCCAAATTATGGTTTTTTCTATCAATTCCTTCAGGTTTTTGCACGAGGCACATCTATGCTGTCACAGTGAGCTCATAAGATATTAATTTCCTAGGAATTCTCTGAGGAAGCTGTGTTTGCGGAAATTGTTCATTTTTTCAGGGACTCATGTTTATTTTTCTGTATTTACTCCGTTTTTCCTGGTTGTGAAGCGAGAAGCGCAGTCTCTAGAATACAGTAATTTGCAAGCAACATATCCTAACTAATGAAAGCGATGCAAATGAATGACCCATAAAATTGTTCTCGAGGAGAAACCGCTGGGTCAGTCCAATCCTTATTCTTTCAAGCAAAGAATGTGCCAATTTATCGACCAGAGAGAAATAAAAATCTTGGTTGGTCATTGCCGGTTCCGAAGCACTGACCGCACGGACGAAATGACCACTTGTAACTGTGCTACGCCTGCCTCGTAACTTAAAGGCATCACCCCACGAATCTGGAGTGGTACGGATTTCTGGTGGAGTATTCGTATACGGGGTCGTTGATTATGGGGGGAAGGGTGACTCCGTCCATTTCTTCCTAATTGAAAGCGGAAAACTGCCCGAAAGATACTGCTTCGAGCGCACTCTTTCCTACAAGGAGTTCGATTGGAGCGCACCGTGCGGCGCCGCATCTTTCGGGCCGTTTTTACGGCAACTGGGAAGAAATGGACGAAACCGCAACCCTCTCCGTAATCTACTATCCCGTATACGAATACTCCACCTGAAATCCGCACCACCTCAAATTCTTGGTATGCTGCCTTTAAATAATGCTACTGTTTGTCAGTCAAATTCGCAACACTTTTGTATCTGTGTACATTTGTTTGAATGCAGTTCATTCACTTCGTGGAACTCACATGACAAGAATGATTATTCGCACTTTGGCGATCATTCTCTAATCTATCCGCTAACTCTACGTAAGTGCACGCAGTTAGTTCTGATATCATATGTGGAAATAGAATTCATTGTGTTCAAACGTTATTTGACATTTTATGCTCGCATTAGCCTCAAGTGTCTTTCTAGAGTATGAAATCCGGTATTCCTGACGTATGGAGTATGGAAAAGAATTCCTCTAGAAACTGGAAATCAATAACATTCTTACAGTTTGAAAGCAAACAAGATATTGCGACTTCCTAGTACTCCAAATCCTTAAAATGAAAGAAGCAAGTCATTCCGACGACTTAATGCCCATGGTTCCATCAGCAACGAAGAGCGGTAGCAAGCGAAATAGTGAGGCGCCGATGACCTATGTGTACCACTAAGGAACCGCTGGCGGGCGCACTTTTCTTGGAATGGCACCGTGCCGATCGAGTCACATGTGCAACTGTTGGTCCGTCATGGAATTAGCAGTGTTGTGTTCAATGCTGCACGTGAGTCTAGTTACGCTCCTAATTTAGCCACTGACTCGTGTTGTTAAGGAAACGCACAGTCGACCGTTCATATTCATTACTGAGTCGTTTCCTTACGTTTTCGTTTGTCACCACAAAAACTAGGTGTGTAGGGCAATCGGTACCTCTACTCTACTACAGGTGGCATAGGTGCGCTGTCAGCGAGGAATGAAGGAAGGAGGGAAGGGGAGATGTCAGATGCATCCGCAGTGACCACCCCATGTCGCTTTTTTTTAAAGATTTTCTCGCATATCCCACTAATGGCAGAGGCAGCTGTTGACTTCTTGAATGGTGAATGTCTCCTTAGTTCACGTAGTTCATCCACGGTTTGCCGAATGAGGTGGCGACCGTTTCTGGAGACTTACGCATTCTTCCTTTTGCGGTGGTTTCTAGTCTCTCTCTCCACTTACTTCCGCTGTCGTCTTCTTCGAAAATCCACCGATCTTCTCCTTCTTCCGTCCGCAACTGTAGATGTACGAACTTGATATGTCAGAGCTTACGCCACTATACGTTTCCATGCCGTCCTAGGCGTGGGAGTCTCATTCAGATGCCGATACTGATCACTCTAAAAACGCTGCGCTTAAGCATTGTTCATTCAGCCGAGCTGCCATCTTACAGCACAATTCTCTAAAGTGTAAATAATGATTCTCACGTCTGTATTACAACGTGGTAAAGCGGTGCTGTAAGGGAGGATTTATTCTGGATTGTTTTTGGCGTTCGATGCCTCTATTGTTTTTTTTTCATTCTATTACTATTATAACTATCTAGTCGTAAAATCTTTGCACTTACCTTTTCTTCTACGGATCACTTTATCAGGAAAAATCACTTTTTTATGTCGTAAGGTTCCTCTGACACTAGTAAGGGAAATGTTCGCAGATTTGATGAAAGAGCTTCGAGGATACGAAATGAGCTACTGAATCCTTCAGAACTTTTGGAATTTGCACGACTAGCGAGGATTTGGGAAAAGTTGTCCGGCTCCAAAAAAGACGTAGAGATTGAAGGAGTCCCGTGAATCATTTTATAAGCCAGCCACGAGTTTAAAAATTTCTGAATATGAACATACTGAATCTGAATATGGATTCGAAGTCGTCAGCTCCTCCTAGAAGGATTTATTAACGCCAAAAACTTGTTCGTTTATCACGCTTATACTTTAACGGCAGTATATCAAGAAATTTGTGATGTTGGGGCCTTTGTGGGAAAACATAGTTCGGGGTATAGATTACGAATATGAGCGTAACCACTTTCGATTCTTTCAGTCGTCCCGAAAAACGATGTGGGGTTTGCCATAGTTCCTATGAGGTACGTAAGAACGCACCACCCTTGTACGTTCCTTCAGAAGCCCGCCTGAATGGGCTGGTGAGGAGAGCTCATTGATTTTCAATCGCTCGCCCCTGGACGCGGCCCATTCTAGCGTACCTTATCGGAACTCACACCTTTTCAGGACGATTAGAAGGAATTGAGGAATTGAGCGTAGCCGCATTGATATTCATAGTTTAGGACCTGAACCCTCTATTGTCCCAAAGAGACGCAAACATCGCCAAATTCGTGATATCCCACCTTTAAACTTGTGTTTTTGTGTTTATGCTTCTGTGCATATACGCGCTTGTGCTCCTAGCTGTCAGTTTCTGTTTTATTTTTTTTCTGAAATAAGTGAAATAGTACACACTCGCTGTTTACTGATGTGATATATGATTTTTACCTTTCCTGCGTTGAAATTTACTTTGTAAACTGGCACGGGATGGAACGCAAAAAGAGGGCGTTCTTAGCGCTTCATTCTTTCTTCATTCTTCGTTAGCACTAGGTACTACGTGGAACATTCTCGGATTATGCAACATTGAAGAAATCCTTGAATGCACAACAGATCGAACTGAAAGAATTTTGTACAATATCTAGCTTTCCACTGCAAAATGTAAGCTTAGGAGGGAATTCTGGATATTTCTTCCCAAATTTTTGCCTTTTCGTAGATCTTTTAGAATTTTTTTAGGAAACGAAAGCTCCTATATGCGTATTCTCGAAAGTTCACATTAAATCTGCAAAAATTTCCTTTACTTGAAATTATTCAATGGAGAGAGAGGTCAGTTATTGCAAGCTTACAATCCTTCGTCTGTGATGAGAAATCCTTGAAGGCTTGCACTGTACGAACATTCATAGAATGGAGATCTTAATAATAGCTGTTCTGGATTCGGAGAGAAAATTGCGGAACGCGTCCCATTCTTTAGATTTTTACACATCACTCAACGAGAATTAGGTCCCGAAAGAAGCCTGAAAATCCGTCGTTAGTCGTATGTTCGGCATTTTATTATAATAATAAATAACTCTCAAAATATCCTTACTTTTCTGTTTCAGTAAGGAAATTTCAATATCTGTAGTAGTTGAGAATACTACTCATTTTGCAACAACATAGGTTTCTTAAAGAAAGTTGTATTTCTTTGAAAGTATCTTAGGTCACCTTACGGAGTTCCCCAACATAATATTTTTAGTGGGTCGTGTTTAGTGCGGCGGGTCTTATTGCTGTCTGCTCGCGATGACTCGGCTTATACTAAGTGCAATTAGGCATTTGAGGATACGCACAAGTTGTATGCATAACTTGCACAGCTATGCGGGGGGGTTACTCAGATACTGGAAAAAGATGCTGTTGTCCAACATACCGTCAGTCCCAATCCAAATAAGTCAAACACCTAAATGGGTCTTTCGGTAGTAACTCCCCGTTTCGTTACGCTGAACTGTCGGATGTTGCCGATCTGAGGTACTCGGATCGTTCGGTTGCGGTTAGGCAGTTCACGCGGATTCTCGCGGGAGGTGGAAGGAGGATCGTCCGTATCTGCGTCTACGCCTTGCTCTCCCGGACTTGGTTTCTGATGAATTCCGCAAGCAAGATATAGCTTGGAAACATTTGCGATGGATTCTGTGCGTGGCTTTGCTGTGGATCGCGAGGCTTCGGCGGAGCTGTGCTCAGCGACGACACACCTCGGCGAAGATGCGGGCAGCCGTATCAGGCAATGATACCAGCCCGATTAACGCTTTTGAAAATCGATGCACCAAGAATTCATCAGTGTCAACACGACGTTTTTTGATCCGAAACATGTGTTTCTGAGTCATGACTTCTCCGACCGAAAAAAGCCCTCAACGGCCTGGTGTCGTATAATCCGTAATACCAGTTCCCCGTCAGTTCTGCTATCGAATCATCCCTATTAGGCACGAATTTTATCGGGAATTGGTTTGAACTCCAACGCATCTCTTCCGACACTCAATTCCATAATCTCACCTAAGTTCTATCTAATATTTGTCGGATGTATACGACTTTTTCTTTACCAATTTTTGGTAACGTTTCTGTGCAGGAAGTTACATTTGAGACTTATACAGAATTCATTCGCGACTAGGATTTACTCCTGCAGTTTTTTTAGGGGAACGCTTCGGAGATTCCTAGAGGGAACTTAAACAGCTTGCTTGGGAATGTTATGTTCGAGTCACCTTCATAGTTCTTGTTCAAATTGCTCAACGTTTCTCCGCGAACTTACTCGAAGCATTTACGAATACATTCGTCAAAGGCAGGAAATCTCTTTCTCACTTGCGTACAATTGTTTCTATCCGAATACATATTTCATTCTCTTTTTTTTTCTTCATTTGCATCTTTTTTCTTTTGAATCGCTTCTTTTTCCCTCGGCATCCACCCACCTCCATGGAAAAAAGTTGTTGCACCTGTTGTTGCTGCTTTTATTACAACCAATCGAGGAAATTAAGCATTTCTTGCGATGTTAACTTCTCCTTAGCTGATATTGTATCAGGTTGATGCCATATTTTTTCGTGAAATGGCTTGTGTGGATTTGCTCTACGTTGTCCTTGAATTGCCTCAGGAATCCGTCCTGTGATGATGCCTCAGATTCCTTCAGATAAACCAGTCGAGAGAGATCAATTCCATTCTTTTCCACTCTAAAGCTCTAATCCGTGCTACGTCTAGGACAACAGCTTCGATTTTCTCGAGAGTCTCAGTAGCATGATTTTCCTGCCCGCTTCAAATCTAACGTTCGTTGAGAGAGGTTATGCTGTAAATTAAAGGTCCGCCTTCTTGAAAATCTTTTTCTTTCGAGATGAGGACCGTAACGCAGTTGCTCGAATATGAGCGATGTGAATTCTATTTTTAGTACATGGAATAAGTATCTATTGAGGTCTAATAAACTATCACTGGGAGATTCTCATTCATCTATTTAACTCACATTAAGATGCTATATCCTGTGCCTTCTATTTTTTTCTAACTTCAATCGCCGTTAGTGCTTCACTTGGTGTAAAGCAGCTTACTTCAGAGAAGTGCTGTTTTAACAATCCCCGTTGTCTTAAAATTACCAAAACTTACTGAATTAAAATTACTTTAAGTCTTAGCATACTATTTCTAAAGGTTAGGTTTTTTGAAATTTCACTGTGTACCAGCACTCCCAGTTATTTGCACAGCTTTTTTTCTCCGCGAGACCTACTCTCCATGTCACAATAGGACGTAATAATAGAATGCGAGAACATCTTAATCAAATACGATCTTTGTAGATCTGTCTTGGAAAATCTTTGATGCTCCTTTTTTTCGTACCAGATTTTAGGTCAGGCGATTTTCTTCCGTCGTAAATGACCACTTAAGGAGCTGCTGAGCATTTTTAGGGACAGACCTGTCCCGTGCTACATAAACTATTCATTTTCTAGTCATTGTTCACGCATATTTTGAATGTTTTTGGTTTTAAAGCTGAAAAAAACAGACCATGGCTGCAATTTAAGCGAAATCCTGTGCAGTCAACTTTGATTTGTCTTGGAAACCCTTTCTTATGCATTCGTTCCATCTTAGATCCTGTAACTATATAATCTTAAGTAGGTCTTAAAGTAAAATAGGAAAAAAGCTTTCCAGTAGTAGGCGCAGAAAACAGAACACAAAATGTAAGAATATGGCATTCAGTCCGCTTAGAGACAAAGCAGATGAAAAAGAGGTCAGAGAAAGAAAGGTTATATATAACTGAGCTTGTTGGATTACGTTAGTACGAAGTTGAGGTACGAAAGAACTTTTTTTTCGTAGCTCACTTCTGAAATGTAAATAATGTTTTAAACAATTTTGAAGCAATTTTTGTAAGCAACAACAATTTTTTTCGAATAGCAATGGTGAGAATTCGTCTTCTACTTCGTGTTGCTCCTCGTTTTTTCCTTCACTTGGTTCACATCTCCATCTGCGTCTAGTAAGCTTACAAACTCCCACCATATATATATATATATATATATATATATATATATATATATATATTATATATATATATATATATATATATATATATATATATATATATATATATATCAACTACGGTTTTATTGTTTTTATTGGAAAAGTCCGGCACATGTACATCTTCGTAGTAAATTAATTAGACGATCATTTTCAAACGTGCTCTTAAATTTTTGTGTCTGACCTTCTGCTTCATTCACTCAGTCAGTTTGCTCAGAAACAAATTTTTTGGCGACCTTTGGTTCTGTGGATGTTTTACGCAGCTGTTGGGAATTTCTGATAAATTTCTCAGTTGGTGAACATTGCTCGTCAAACAGTAAGCAGTTGAAGAGAATAAGTTCTAAATTTAATATCAGACTCCATCAACATTCTAACGACACTGCTAATACTCATTATGGGTGGAAAAATTACCATGTTGTCGCCTTATTTTGTGATTTTTGCACGCAATTCCCAACTTGCTCCGCTCATCGCTAGCGACGTTTTTTTTAGTTTCAAAACTCATAGAAAGGAACTGCAATAGAGTTTTCTATCGTAAAATGTTATCGCTCAAGGGTAAACAGAGTCCTTTGCCCTCCGGGCACATATGGATTGTTATGGATTGCTACCAGATTTGTCTGAGAGTACAAGGACATTGACTTAATAAATAGCTTGGTCATGTAAGTTATTGTATAGATCATGTATAGCGTTCACTGGCCTCTACGATTCTGAATTTAATTCGAAAGCGCCAGTACATGGCGAGGAACTTTATCAGGATCGAACACATTTACGAAATGCTGGACATTCTTCACGACCACCTGCAGAAATGGTTCACTCTAACTGCGAAAGCTCCTCACTGACTGAATCGCTGTTCTCAGCGAAATGGTTGACTCGGGAGAGTCAATCGATCTCGGGAGGGATATCCCTGAGGATGCATGTAATGTGAAGGTGTGTATGCTATGTAGTGGTTCAAGCATGGGTGCGCTTGCGCTCTCGGCATGCCCTCGCTCCGTTTTTTTCTTGCCACCTCGAGCCACATTACACTAGTGCTGTCGCCTCCTACACGCCTCCGGTATTGACCTTTCTTTTACTCATTTTCTCTATATTCTTTTAGTGGTCTTCACTCTTTATCCTCCAGCAGCTGGCCAAATGCGAGGAAAAATAGATGAAGCACTTTTCCAGTCGCTGCAACAGATTTCTAATGAACGTGTGCTATTTGCCGTCTTTGTGGCTGTCCAAAGATCATTTACATATAATTATACATACACTCCGTTGAGGTGTCGTTCACATTCTCTTGTTTCAAATTAACTAAAAACATTCACACACATGTTTCTGCGCCCTCGCACCCGCTTTTGTAGAAATGAGCTTTTTAAAGATGAAATACCGGCTCGGGTTCCTTAGATTTCCTTATCGCGTCTATTCTTTCGCAAACGAAAATATTATGTTACACCGTTATCCGTGCTGTGCTCTGTTATCATATTACTTTATTATTTGTACTACCATTTTCTTATCCTTTATTCCTATAAATCCTGATCTTCAAAATGTGATCGTGGGAAAGATGTATGAGAGAAGAGATTTCATATCTGAATTTATTCTGCATCGTATAGTTTGTTTGATAGCAATTTATTTCTGATAATTCTTGAGATTTGCTGCTTACCTTGGTTAATGCGCTCATATCTGTTGCTGTTTTCGCCTGATTCTTTTGCATGGACAACAACTTTTTTTCCATTTGCTGTATTGAATGTTGAATGGAACTGTCGGGATGCGGTTTGAGAGCACTTTCTTTTTCGCATAATTGGACCAAGCACGAACTGCATTGCACTTCTTACACTTTCTAAACTCTATTTGGTTTGATTCATTGAATCAAGGCAGTAGGGAATTTGTCGAGAATTAGTTGAAGAAATGTATAGAAACGTAAGGACATATGCTACTTTTTAGACTCCCCTCAGGAGAACAAGTATGATGGGAACCTCTGATTACGCCTGATCATAGTAGTAACCAGTGAAGCCGGCTGCTGCGTGGCTGGCCATTAACGACCCGATGCCCACGAGAATCCTGCTTAAAATTGCCTGTCTCACCCAAGTGCACTCGCATCTTCCTTTACACTCCAGCTTTTCTTCAAAGAAAACATCTTTTGCGGCCATAGAAGAAGATCTTCTGCTCTAACCGGACTTTCCGGATTCCGTGAAAACACTGCTTCGGCATTGGCGATGCGCCGACTACCACCTTTCGGATTCGGACGTGGGTTCCCTCGCTGTCCCCTTTTTGCAAGAACATGCTTCAGCGAGGCTGCGCTAGCCTGCAGATCACTACGGCAAATGGCTCATTATGTTGTGGAGTGTCTGGAATTACTCCGGTTGTCCTTGTACAATTACCGCTCATCGTCGATTGTACGTACACACTACTTTTCCCCCTGCGCATCTGCACTTTGCGTACTCTCTGCTCATCCTCACTGCTCACGCTTTTGTTTGAATATGTTGTTGTAGAGTGCTCTTCTTGTCACTCTGGCGCTGTCCCATCCGTTTTTCGACCTCAGTCATGTTTCATTCTTCCTATTCAAATCGTCGAGGAAGTGTGATTTTATGGACTACCACTTTCGAAGTTCCATTTTTTTCACGAGGCCACGTATTTTTCATTTTTAATAATATGAAATTAACACTTCAAGATACTTCACATTTATCCATTTTGTGTTTCCAGTCGGTTTCTATCTACTTCTGCCTCAAGGCAAATTGACCTATCGTTTGACATGCTTGTTGGTATAAATCTTAGGATATTATCCATGCATCTCGACAGATGGCGTGTGATACATCGCTCTCGTCTGTTATGGAACTGCTCCAGTTGCTTACTGCGGCTTTCCTGAAATAATGTTCCCCTTTCTCTTTGTTCCCTGATATAAATCCCTAAGATACTTCTGTTTGAGAGCATCCTCGATAAGAATGATCCAGCATTTGCAATGTTAGTGACATTAACTTATTTATTAAGACTTCGGAGGGAGAAAAAGTACTTTTTAGAATGGAATTTGATTCGGAAAATGAAAAATGGATTTTTCTTATTTCCACCTCCTTGGTAAAAACAACCCTAGATTTTATTACTGGGTCCCGGCGTCTACTCAGGCCACAGTTTTTTAAAGAACTTTATTTATTCGTTCTCCACTGACGCTTTTTTCTGCCCTGTTTATTCGTTCCAGTCCTTGTCAACTGACTGACTTAATTGAATGATGCCGCCAAGTATGACTCCCAATCTAACTTCCTCTACCTCGTCTTTGCCGATTCGACAACTCTCATTCTATTCCATAAAATTCCCTTTATCTATCTTCGTCTGAACTGTTTGCAAATTGATTTTTCACTTTAATTTCGTTGCTATCCATACATACATATATTGCCTAGTTTTGTCCATTTCTGACTTTTTTCGTCGATAATAACAGTGTCTGGTTTTCGACGTTGACCATATTTGCTCTTTGGTATTTTGCTTTCTCTTCTCCTTTTTTTTTTGTCAATTTGTACACATGTGTTTCCAATGAACAGGATACTGATGAATACTTCCACGAGCCACAGAACTCGAAGTGTTCGGGTTGATTTATCCTGTTGGTGCTCCTGGAAGTGTGTATTCACCCTGGTTGAACTGTTTAACGCTGTTCCGTTTACTCCTCTTCTTCGTAAATTACAATGCGTCCACACATTTGTCAATATTTTCACTAGAACTGTTTTCCCCGCTCCTCCTAGTTAATTTCGTGTCTCTTCTCTTTAATCCCATCTGATCAGCTTCATGTTTAGGCGCAGGGTTATGGTGGACTACTACGCTGCTCCACCGGCGTTCCACCAACAACACCAACCTGGGTACGATTACACGCAGCAGGAAGAGGAATGGGATCGTGAAGGATTATTGGATCCAGCATGGGAGAAACAACAGAAGAAGGTGGGAATAAAGGGAGTAGTCCATTTTAGAGCTGAATGTCACGGTTGATGTCAGTTCAAAGTGTGGAGAAAATTTTCAGCACAAGGAATTGGTCTTATTCGGGACGACTCGAGAAAACCAAAGAAAAAAGAATAATAGAGTAAATGAACTGAATGAAATTGCTCTGTGGCAAATTTTTCTTCGTTTGAGAGGTCGTTTGGATTAGCTGGATTAGTATGCACGTTCTAGTTTTGCTTCCCTTTTTTGACTTTGGAGCGCACGCTTCATAGCTCCCTGTTCATGCAGCTGATGACGCGCTTTTGTTCAGAATGGCTTCATGAAACTACGCTCCTGGACGAGCGCAAATAGCCATTCACGCAAACTGAACATTTTTTTCTTGACTAGTGGTTATCCTTCCTATTTGGGCGCTACAACTGGAACATAAAGTAATGCGTGAATTGAAATTAAACCTGGTACATCAGGGTTTTGTATAGGAGCTCAGCGACAGCTTCTCCAGTAATTGACACTGTGGAGAAGCGGAAGAGGCGGGTTTTTGGTACGTACGGTGTGACAACGTTAGGAGTGAAAAAGGCTGTCCATTCTGCGCGCAGATCCGTCTCTGTCGTCATGACGAGGAACATCTTATAGATTAACGCATAGTCATTAAAAGATTTTCTTGTGAGGATGTGAGGGTCCACTTTAGGCGTTTTTAGAGTATGATACTGGTATCAGAGACATAAATGTACGATTGGGCCAAAACTTTTGCAGAAGAGCGAGGGGACATGATGAAGGTGCGGGTGCTTAACGAGCACGCCCGTCACTAAAGACGTCGCTAGACTAAGTCAGGGGTTGTCAAAAACCACTTGGATTTCTTCTCTCCAGTGAAACTCCAAAAAGTAAGTGTGGTCCATTTTTGATCTAGTCTCGAATGAGCGAAATTAACGTATCCGTCACCACTTTCGAATCAGTAATGCTAGTAGGTATGCCAGGTACTCCAACTAAGGTAGACAACTTCAGCGTAGCTATTTTTCGCTGTGTTTCATCCGGTGTCTACGGTAGCTCTCTATTCTTTCGTAGATGTTTACATGCGTACAGGTTTACAGTTTATGGACAGATCTATCGTATTTCTCCTTATAAGGACAAATACAATGAAAATGAAACAGTGGGTCTTCTTCTCCTAGAGTTGTTATCCAATATTACTTGCTTGGTTTTTTGACACAGTGGCGGGGCCCCCGGGACCTGGCGGATGTTCGGACCAGCGTACAGTGGACAAATTTTCACCGGATAGAATTGATCCATCCCAAGCACATTCACCAGTTTTGGTTAAAGAGCATTAAATATGAGTTCCATATGAATATGATAGTTTAAATACCAGTTCCTTCAAACTTATGTAAGTCTCGAAGCAGAATCTAATTTCACTCAAATATTCCACCTCGCTGAGTCCTTAATTATATAGGATATCTTCACAAACAAATTATTTATTATTATTATTCACTTACTTTCGACCAAATATTTATTTATTATTTACTCCCACTATTGACCCCAATATTTGGGGTCAATAGTGGAAGTAAATTGTTAGTTTCTTCATACCCCACTTTAAAAGCACATCCACTGTCCCACTCTTCTATGATAGTCACGGAGAGACCATGATACAACTACAGTTTTCAATGCGTTCCCTCGAGGATGGTTGTGGCTAACTGCATCCAAACTGTCCTTGGAAATCCAAAGTAGCCCGAAAATCTGCTTGGTCTATATATGCGCGTGCAAATGGACTCTTCGTGGATTGTGAGACTCACGATTTTTTTTTCTCAAAAAGCGCACCTCAGGCATTTTATTATGGATCGTCGTAAAGAAAAGGTGTTTCTCTGAAGCTAGCACCTTTTCAATTACTAGTAAACTTGCCATGTTCCTCTATGATTGAAAGTTTTTTTTGGGGGATTCCAAACGGTATGTACTCATCAAAGCCGATGTGAAGCCTTTGGTGCACCTTACAGTCGGGTTACCGTATGATTTAAAGGCATCATCCTATGAATCTGGGGTGGAGCGGATTTCAGGTGGAGAGTTCCTATACGAGGTCGTGTATTATGGAGAGGAGGGTGATTCCGTCCATTTCTTGCTAAGTGCCGTAAAAAGGGCCCGGAAGATGCGGCGTGTGCACAAGGCTGGCGCACTCCAATCGAACTCGTTGTAGAAACCAGCGCACCGGAACGCCCGAAGCCGTATCTTTCGGGCCGTTTTTTTTACGGCAGTTAGGAAGAAATGGACGGAATCACCCTTCTCTCCATAATTTGCGACTCCGTATAGGCATAACCCACCTGAAACCCGCACCACCCCAGATTCGTGGGGTGATGCCTTTAAAAATGATTTGTCTAGTGTGCTCATGCATGTCCATACATATCCTTACGACAACGTTTTCCAGACATTTACCGCCTGGTGCAACTCACACTTGAGGAAAGCTGGCACAAGCATCGAACTAATCGAGGAAGACTTTCGAAATGGTACACATTGCGTTTGTGAAGTTACTTAAGATTTTAGTCCTTTAGATTCCGTTTAAGGATTGAAGTTGATGCTTCTGTTGGAGGTAATTTCCGGTGAACCTCTACCACGCCCGGATCGCGGCAAAATGCGTTTCCATAAGATCGCTAATGTCAACAAGGCTCTCGAGTATATCGAGAGTAAAGGAGTAAAACTCGTTTCCATCGGAGCCGAAGGTGCGTGTTTTTTTAGTTTGAATGTGAAGAAAAGAATTTTGTGCTCCGCAAGATAGTTTTTGATTTTTTTAGTGGTATGAGATGTTAAGTTGACAAACAGAGTTTTTGTAGAACCTCCCTGATTTACTCTCTGATTTCAATTGAGGTTAAAAGCCACCGATATTGCTTGTGATTTATGTAGTTTGTAGTGTAGAATGGGGATCGATTGAAAGATGATATTCAAAAGCTAAAAAGTTTGTAAACTTTGAAAAACAGAAAAAAAACAACTTGGAAAAACAGTGTGATGCAAAAAAAAAAAAACACTTTTTGAACGATGGCATACAGGCGTATACAGCGTAAGAGATTATTGATTAGTTTGTAGTGTCTTTTTTGTCGGAAATAAATTTTTAATAAATTCACTGAGAAGACAGTGGGGAGGCAGAAAGCGAGAGTCCCAGGGACTGTCAGACGAAGACCTGGAAAGTTGTAGATCCCTTGATCTCCTTATTTTGAGGAAATGTGAGGACGAACCGTAATTTAGCATCACCAATCGGCTTGCAATCTCTCAATAACGATGAAATGAAATGAAGGGGCGTTGTCGCAATTGACCGTAGAACTTTTCCAGAAATTGTCGATGGCAATGTAAAGATGACACTCGGACTCATCTGGACAATTATCCTACGTTTCGCCATCCAGGACATCAACGTCGAGGGTAATACCTTGACATTAGCCTTCTTTATTTCGTTCTTATGTGTTAACTATCTTTTGATTTTTATTTATAGTGGAGAAAATGAGTTTTTTTTTTTTGAAAATGCTCTTTTTTGAGCAGCATATTACTTGATTGCTTTTTTCAGAATTGTCCGCTCGTGATGGTCTACTGCTTTGGTGTCAACGAAAGACCGCTCCGTACAACAATGTGAATGTGCAGAACTTCCACACTTCATGGAAGGATGGTCTCGCCTTTTGTGCCCTTATTCATAGACACAGGTGAGGCTACCTTTTCGTACTGAGAACACCTTACCACTCTAGAATAATTCAGCACGTAATTAAAGGCATCACCCCGCGAATCGGAGGTGGTGCAGATTTCAGGTGGAGTATTCTTATAAGAGATAGTAGACTATGGAGGGGAGGGTGATTCCGTCCATTTCTTAAGTAGTTTCCGTGAAAAACGGCCCTGAAGATGCGGTGCCGCACAAGGCTGGCGCGCTCCAGTCGAACTCTCTGTAGAAAATAGTGCGCCAGAGCACCTGAAGACGTATCTTCCCGGCCGTTTTTTACGGCAATTGGGAAGAAATGGACGGAATCACCCTCCTCTCCATAATCTACTATCCCTTATAAGAAAACTCCACCTGAAATCCGTACCACCTCAGATTCGTGGAGTGATGCCTTTAAGAGAAATCATAGCGGGCTCGTGAAGAAAAAAAAACGGCTTTTTACCTTTGAAATTGGGAATGTTTCGCGGATACAGTTAGTTTAGCTTCTTGTAAACTGTGCAGTGTTTAATGTATCGTCACTTTACCAAAACATTTTTTCGAAAGAACTTAATTTTTTCTTTGACATATTTTTGAACTCATTTTCTAAGTCATCATCTTCAAAACACTCCGTAAGTGATAAATTGCAGACCAGATTTACTCGATTATTATCAACTGCACAAAGGTGATCCGTTACACAATCTCAATCTGGCTTTCGATGTCGCCGAGAAGCATCTGGACATCCCAAGAATGTTAGACGCCGAAGGTAAGAAAATACAGGATTCAGTAAAACGTTTAAATTGCAGTCCCTATTCTAAAACTACTTTTCGTAGAGCTCTCTTCTACCAGTTCTTCTAATTCTTCAAAATCGCGATTTTCTGCAGTAATTCAACTAATCTTATTTCTAGCTAGCTTTTTTTTTCTGGATTTCAGTGTATCCCTTACTTTTTTGTCTTTATTTCCTTCATTACAGTGATCTCTATCCTCATGAGGGTTGTTCTTCTCTTCATACTTTGGTTAAAAATAACCTAAGTATGATGTGCAATTGAAATTAATATTTATATTATTTTTATTGCACATCATTCTTTACTTACTACATATTTATCAATAATTGATATTAATAATTAATAATTAAAAAATAAGTGATTATCAGACGCTGCGGTCAATCCGGACGAAAAGTCGATCATGACGTACGTGTCATGCTTTTACCATGCGTTCCGAAATGCTCCAGAAGTACGTTCGGTTCGACCGCCCATGAAGGCACCACCTCCAGAAAGGGATTGGCGTAAGGAAGTGAGCAGCGTTGTGTAGACGTCGAGTGTCGAGTGCTCTGGCATGCTAACTAAGTTCATGAGTGATTTATTCGGGATTATCTAACCATCTGTCGTTGTACGACCGACTCGACGACGCGCCCGGATTGAGCCTTTAGCTGAGATCGGTGGAGTGACGACTTCCACTATTTGTGTAGTTTGAGGTGTTGCTTTCAGACATGGTTAATTCTCATCCCGACGAGAAGGCCGTCATGACATACGTTTCGTGCTACTACCACTATTTCAGCGGAATGAGAAAGGTCCGTCTTTCATCGGACGAAATTTTTCTTTTGTTTTATCGCTAAGCACTACTGCCCTTCAGCTCTGTGTTTTGTGTTGCTTCATTTCATCCAGCTTTGCTGATTGTTGTGAATTTATTGAGTTTACGACAAAATGAGAGCTGATGGAACTGTTGACCTCCTCTGAAATTCAGAGCGCTTTCTTTCTAAATTTGCGCAAAAAATAGACCTCAGTTGCGAGCGTTCTTTTGCAGCATATTGGAAGTGACAACTGTGGGTTGAAATTGGGCGCCCACAACCCCTGAAGTTATTTTTGTGCGTAATGTAATGTGAAAGAAGTTATAATAGCAGTAATGGGAGTAATAGTCAAGGTATTTTTCGACTCATTTTTAGAAGAGATGAGAATTTTATTTACTGCTGTTGCGATAATCTTAATGGAAGCTACTTCATAAAGTGCACAGAAATATACTAGATGTGTAAGAGTCCTTTTGCAACGTTGAAGTTTAGAAAATCTGAAAATCGCTTAAAACTCACGCCTACATGGAAAGGTATGAGCAAAAAGAAAAGAAAAAAAGCTCGTTGAGGAGGTCGGCCTTTTTTCAGCAGTTCTTTGAATGTCCATTTTCGTGTTCAAAGGTAGCCACTCCCTCATCAGAATACCAGCGTCATACTAGGTAGTTCAGGCGGAAACGGCAGCAAACAGAATTTGCCGTGTGCTCAAAGTGAACCAGGAGAACGAGAAAATGATGCAGGAGTACGAACACCTCGCCAGCGATGTGAGCCTTGCTATACGGTTTGAGACCCACTGTGTTATCTAGTTTCAACTGGCAGATTTTCAGCTTCTTGCATGGATAAATCACTGGATGCCATGGCTCGCCAACCGAACTACGGATGACAGCCTACCAATGGCGCAAAAGAAGCTCGACGATTATCGTAATTATCGACGGTGAGAAGAATTTTGTGCATGTTCTGAGTTGGAAAGGATCTTTCCTCTAATTAAGGCACGAGAAGCCTCCTCGAATCGAGGATAAAGGTAGGCTCGAAACATTGTTCAACACACTGCAAACACGCCTTAGACTATCAAATAGACCTGCGTTTCTTCCAAGGGATGGCCACCTAGTGAAGGTTCGTCGATTGGAGATACATCAGGAAGTATAGAAATAGAAGTGAATAGGAGTGATATTGCTTTTCAGGATATCAACAATGCATGGAAAAACCTCGAAGATTCCGAGAAAGGTTTCGAAGAATGGTTGCTTAGCGAAATTATGCGGTACATAAAAAAAACCCTTTCTTTGCAACTAGCTAATTTCCTAACATTTTCCATCCTCAGTCTGGAGCGCCTCGAACATTTGGCCGAGAAATTCCGTCGCAAGTGTGCTTTACATGAAGAATGGTCGCATGGTAAGGAAGAGGCGCTACGCAGCCAGGATTGGAAGAGCTGTGGCCTGTATAAGATCAAAGTGAGTGATACATTGGTGTAGTAAAGACGTCAGTGAAGAAAATCTGCTGAGAAACATTTCGAAATTTAGGCTCTACGCAAACGCCATGAAGCGTTTGAGAGCGACCTTGGCGCTCACCAAGATCGAGTGGAGCAGATCGCTCTCATTGCTCGAGAGCTTAACAATCTCCGCTATCCAGACATTGGACCAATCAATGCTCGTTGTCAGGTACGAGTCGTCCTGCTTGTACTACTTGCAATGCCATTTTTCTTATTTTTAAAGTAAGGTTTAGGCATATTTTAAGATGTTGTCGTTGATTGGTTTCTGTAGCACTAGAATGTAAAATGTGTAGCTCTCCCAGATATGATGATCTAAAGGATATTGAGTGTTTGCAGGCTATCTGCTCACAGTGGGACCGCCTTGGACAACTGGCTGCACAACGACGAACTGCTCTGGAAGAAGCAGAGCGAGTTGCTGAGCGCCTTGATGCGCTCTATCTCGATTTTGCAAAGAGGTACGGCTACAGTTTCATCTCATTCGCTACACAGTTGAATCTCTGTTTTGAGGGCTGCTCCCTTTAATAACTGGCTCGATGGTGCTCGTGAAGATCTCGCTGATCTCGTGATTGTGCACGAAATGAGGGAAATTCAAGAGCTTTGTGCTGCTCATGATCAATTCAAATCAACGCTTGGCGATGCTGACCGAGAATTCGCCAGCATTTCCGGGATTGAGCAGGTATGGTTCTCATCAAGACCTCATCAGTTCTTCCAACATCTGCATTTTTTTGTTGGTTTTTTTTTTAACGGAAATTCTTTTTTAAGCTGAAATGAGTGCTAAATTTGCAGGAAATTGAGCGTCTGGTTGAAAGCCATGGACTTGATCGTGAGCTTTTGCGTAATCCATACACTGATCTCTCTGCATCGGAAATTCGTCGTAAATGGGGCGAAGTTCAGCAGGCGGTGCCCAGAAGAGACGGACAGCTGCAAAGCGAACTGCGAAGACAACAAAGTGAGCCATAATGCAGACGAGGTCGAGTTGGAGTTGAGCTGCTACAATGAATCATAAAATATTGCAGATAACGAACGTCTACGTTCTATATTTGCTGACAAAGCGAACCAAGTTGGACCATGGCTGGAAAGGGAGTTGGAGAAGGTAGGTTTTTCAGAATAGCCTCAGCCGTGCTTGACGATAACCTCGCACGTCAAACCCATGTCATAAAGGGTTCTGTGCAGAACTTGTTGCCTAACGAGTAGTTTCGATCACAGATAACAGTGTCATAAAAAAATTAGGATCGGTTGTCCGTTGCCACACTGTTGTAACCATCTATAGGAAGGTCAGAACGACATGAACCGGCGACTGCCTCAAAGGAGCGCAGTGGAGACAGCCGTTGGAATCAAGGTGGGATCATCGCGAACTGCAGCGATGGGTGGTGCAACCAATAGTCTATGCTGAATTCTAAGCGCTGCGCTCCGCTGAACCAATGCGAGCGCAGCCGCTTACGCAACTGCACCATGCTTCATGTCGTTTTGACCCTAGTGGAGAAGCTATTTCGTACTGGTCATGCTAAGCACGTTCTTCTTTCAAGAACATTGGGATAAAGTGCTGGGGTCAATCAGCTGTTTGCGGTGCGCCAACGCGCTTGAGTTAAATTCAGAATCGCCAGAAGTTTAAGAACGTGGATGCAGCCTATGCTGTGAATTGCGGAGACCAGTCTCTGAAACAATGCAGAGTTTTTGTCCTTTCAAACAGGCCTGGTATCAACTTAACTATTCCGGATGAATGAATTATTGGCCTAGGGGAGTTTCGCACCATTGACCGCACTGTCCTCTCACCATTATCGCCTCGTTCCATTGGGTTGTTACTCTTGGATCATATTTCAGAGATATTCTACTCATTTAGATCTATGAAGTCAATGATGCACCACGTAAGTTTGGCCGAAATTGTTGCGCCGATGTTTCTTTCATTCTTTTAAAAGTGCCGTACCACCGTAGTTTTACTCAATTCGATTCCCTAAGTTTGGATCTTGGACTGGTTCCACTCGTCATTGACTAATATTTGACAGAAAGGGAAACTAGAAAATACTGGAGTACCATTTCTGAACCATGTTTCAGCATTCAATTAACTTCTTCTTGAGGTTCTGGCTATCGGGCTCGGAGGACGCGGACGTCTTGAAGATGCTGTGTATCAGCTGCGCGGAATCCACCAGGACGCCCTCCATTACAAGCCAAATTTGGATGAGCTGGAGAGGATCCATCAAGAAATGCAAGAGAACTTTGTGTTTGAGAACAGGAAGAGCCGGTAAGATTCTCCGCGTTTCTGACAGCGGATCTGGTCGATATTTTCTATCTTCACTGCTTTTATTTTGAAGGTATTCGATGGAATCACTTCGCGTTGGTTGGGAGAGTTTAATTACTAGCATAAATAGGACCATTAACGAACTTGAAAATCAGGTACCGCTTCTGTGTATAGTACAACATTGCCTATTTAATAGTGAGAACTATTTTTTAGATCCTCATGCGTGATAGTAAGGGAATATCCGAAGAACAAATTAACGAGTACCGTGCTTCGTTCAACCACTTCGACAAGGACAGGCAAGGTCTCGACCCTGAACAGATGCGTTCCTGCCTCATCTCTGTCGGCTACAACATTCGGCCAGGACGAGAGGTTCGGTATAAATCAGAACTGAAATTTGGTTATCCTTCTCACTACCATTGGTGTTTTATGGAATGGTTAAAGTTGCTAATTATCGTGTATTTTTCGCTATCAATGCCATTTTTCCTCCTCATCAACCAATCAACCATCGGCTAGTCTTCCTGAGGAGCGTGTTCAAATCAAAATCACTAGAACGGAATTTTTCGAAACATTGTTGGCACTGACGTTCCTGTAGAGCATTGTCACCGTAAACTTTATGTTACTTTCCAAGTGATTGGCCCACGTTTCCTTTACGGAAATAAAGGATAAAGTTTCTGGCGTTAATCAATCCGCGTGGGATACCCCTCCTCCCCTCCCCCACGTTCACTTCAATTCAGAATAGTTTGAGTTTTACGAACATGTAACTGACCTTTACGATGACTTGCGGAGGTTAGCCGATGTGCCAAGTCAGTGTTTTTATCCTCCCAGACAAGTCTGGTACCAATGTATCGACCCCGGAGGGCTGAAAGGCTTGGTGAGCACTAGGGCGGATTCGAAACTCCGATCGATCGTGTAGGAAGCGGAACCTCACTGCACCCAAAATACTATATAATCGGCGCAAAATGTGGCCAAACGAAGTGAAAGTGGAAGTGAGCGATGGGTCCTCTCCTCAGTGTTCGCTTTTTCTTACCATGCTCTAATCACAATGTCTCGGTTGAGCACAGTTTTTGGCGACTATACATTCATGCGTAGTCAAGATATATTCACTTTTTAAAAATTTCTGTTTGTCGTTTTTCAAAACAAAATTTCCTCTAGTCTTTGGCATCAGAGCCGTACTACTTCCTTCTCTTTTCATTCGTTTTCGTCTAAAAGTAGAGAACCAGAATTCGAAATTTTATCCTTTAAGGTGAATGTCCATCCTGTACTCTTTTCACAGCGAATGTTACCTAAAATTGTGCCAGCATGCGAAAAGAATTAAGAATTTTAAGTGATTATGCGGTGTTAAACATCAATACTACAATTTTTTGGAATGGAAGTGACTTTTTGGATACAGAAGAATTATAGAAATATCCCACAGATTGAGGTATTAACCTCCTTCGAAGACGTGATATTTTCAGGGTGATGCAGATCTCCATCGCATCCTATCGCATGTTGATCCGAACCGAATGGGTCGTGTTCCATTCGATGCCTTCCTCGATTTCATGACCGCCGAAGCTGCTGATACGGATACTGTTGAACAAATGATAGATTCATTCCGTATTCTCGCGGCTGGAAAGGTAAACTCTTTGAAAGAAGTGCTTCTGTAAATAACAACTCAGAGTTTTATTTCATTCAAACAACATAGGCAGATCTGATCGCTCCACCACTTCAAAATTCATTCCAGTCTGGGCTTTTGCAGTGTTTTGCTATAGGCTCTTGGTTCTTTTCTCCTTATGCTCCAGAATTAAGGTGATGAGAAGGTCGTTCTGTGTCATAGTCGTTCTCCGCCACTCTCATGGATTTGTTGCGCGACTTCAGTAATAAATGATGCCACTTTTAGCTCACTTTGCTCTTCGAACACAAAGTTCCTTCGTATTTTTGGATCCTACACCTAAATTGAATGTTACAGCCATTCATCACAGCGGACGAGTTACGTCGGGAACTGCCAGCGGATCAGGCTGCATACTGCATGCAACGAATGGCTCTATCGAATGATCCTCAGGCGCCGCATGGCTCCTTTGACTACGTAACTTTCAGCCGAAGTCTATACAATCAGTAAACCGCGTTTGCTACGAAGAACACCCGAAGCTTTCCTGAATCCGTTTTTTTCCCGCAATATATCGATTAATCTCGTACAAGCCCGAGAAGCAGGGCAGTTCTGCTAAGTGTCAACTAAAGCATAGTTAATTGATTTGATTCTTTCTCTTCCCCTCTTCGTCAGCAACATAAAAACTGTCTCGCCTTTAATTAGGGAAGATTATCTAGTCTATGTTCTGTGTTGATTTACGAGCAATTAATTATTGTCATTAATCTAGCTTAGGCCAGCTATGTAAATATTTACTTTTGGAGATGACGTCATCACATTCAACCACTCTAACTACTGCCTTAAATGTCTGCTTTGACGTCGGCATTCTATATTTCCATAGATTTGGTTTTGCTGTTTAAATAAATGTTTGATTGATTTAGGAACACAAAATAGGTCTGACTTAATTTTAATTTTGTCAGGTAAAGTCACGTCAAAGCGGCCTGAAGCTTGGCGCAATTGCGTAAGCAGCTGCGGTCGAAGGTCCCACCTCGAGTGATCGAAGGACTTTTGTTGGCTCCAATCATACTAATCATTACTGCAGTCCGAGTCGCTCGCTACCACCAGCTCAATCCTGCCGCTTCGAATTGCACAAGGCTTTAAAGACAGCACACAACGAATACACCGTGGCGAGGGAATCCGCGAGAAAAGTCAGAGATGAGACACGGGACCAGAGGTAGTTGCGCTCATCTCTTCTAGATCGTCGTAGGAAACGGCCTTCCTAATTCTTTACAGTTGAGATCTGGGGAGAACAAACATTATCATTTCAAATATTATTGAACTGACGTTGGGGGCGTCCCGTTGCTGATGGATGGGGCCACAAAGGAATAATAGGCACAGTCCCAAAAACTAACATCTCGTAACACATTATAAGACGACACGGCTTGCGGTGGAACTGCGTAAGCCGCTGCGGACGAGGTGACAATATTGCTGAATTCAACAGCCTGATTAGGGCTAGTGAGGGTCCCACAGCGTGACCGATCGCTTGACGGGTACGTACTACGAAATTGGCTCTCTCCACGAAAAGGTATGGTTAGGGATGTAGGTCACGATCATTTCGTATGAGCGCCGTCGTGCTTAATTCTCAGTAATTGTGCTGAAAAACGGTGTAGGCATCGGCCCTGTCGATCGGATTTTCCTACGAAGCACCTTACAACGCAACAGCATCACAAACTTCTGGTAGCAAGCGAACCGAAAGCAATGAGCTCCTCTTAGCAGACCATTCAAGTGAAAACTATGAATAAGCTGAACAATGAACAATGTTGAGGAACTGACGTGTATTCGAAGATTGTGCGTTAGGAGTCTCGCAGGAAGATTCGATTGACAAGACCGTTTTCCACGCAGGGAGGATTTGAGCGTGATCGCGTACGACTGGTCTACAGTAACCTCACCTTGTGGAGAGAATTTCGTGGTATGCTGCCTCTAATCCCACCCTAAGCCAAGTAGCTTCGACCCTGCTGTATGGTTTTAGTGCTACATTGAGACCACGCCACTTCTATTCCTAACATTTGTTCTCGATGATATCCAGGAACAAATGTTACAATTACGCTTCACTACATACTCATCTAACTGCTGATATGGTGCAATGCGAATTCCAAAAAAAAAAAGGATTTGTTCTCGACTACATGCAGTTCTGTGGGGAAAAATTAAACACGCGGGTATCAAATGGTACTGAGATTTATTATTTTCACTACAGAAAAGTCTTTTCTGAAACTAGACACATATACTTCCACGGAGTTGGTCTTACAAATTTCTGGTCATTGTAAAAAGTTGCAAGTTGCAAGCAATCAGAAAGACGAAGCACAACTGCAATGGAAACCAGTCAAAACCAAGTATTTTTCTCAAAATCCCAGTCTGCTGCTATAGAATTTGATCCTACCTTCATCTCTAGTTCTAGAGTTCGAAGTACGAATTGGGGGCTCGAGACATTACTTTTCCATGATGGTCCTTTTGGGCGAATGAACACTGGTCGAATGCAAAGTCCAGTCGCTGCCATCAAATTGTCATCATTTTGGGGCAGGTGCAAGTTTTTTTTGGAGGTTACAACGATTGACCGGTTTGCAGTAATATTTACTTATTTCCTTTGAATTTGCACTTGTTTCCTGCCATTTTGCAAAGCGGAAAAATTTCTTCCTTTGAAATCTCAGCGCTAGAATCTCCAGTGTTGCTCGTTTTCTCTGCAAGCAGAAACTGTCCAGCTTCAAAGCCAGCTGAATGGATAACTTACACAAAATCTTGTTAACCGATTCTTGATCGATGATGAAAAGAACTAAATATTAGCAATGGCCAGACATCTTTTCAGGAATTTCTCTTTTGCATCTAGATCTCGTGGATTACAAAACTAGGATACAAATAATGAGGAAATGGAAGTTCCCGTTACCGCTTTCACACAACTGTCTGCAGAGCACAATCGGCCTTTATTTGGAGCATTGAATAGATTTGTCCTGTCACTTTTATTCCCACATTCTTTATTTCAGTACACCTACAGCGAATATACGAGCACCATAGCAAAATAGAAGTCCGTTGTTTAAGATACTTTTGTTTTCTCGCGATTGCTTCTAGAAAGCACCTTTTTTTGCTTTGCTGTTAAATGTATATTCGGATCAGAACGACATCAAAGTCGGTGCAGCAGCCATCGCTAGCTTCACGTGATCTGCAGGATTGAGTGCGAGCGCCTTATCTCGAACTCAACCACCCTCTACACTGCGCCGCTACTAGCGCAGCCGCTTACGCGGCTGCACCAGATTTCAGATTTTGACACGACCATGAAAGCATACATGAACATAACATAGACTACTTCAGATGGGCGTTCAAAGAATCAAACTTTCAACCGGCGGACGCATGCCTGTGTTTGGGCTTGGAATTTGGCAGGATTGCCTTTATTCTGTCTATTACGTCATATATTCTCTGGAGAAGGTTTCCAGAACAATAATTACCATAGGATCAAATTCTATAGCAGCAGACTGGGATTTTGAGAAAAATACTTGGTTTTGACTGGTTTCCATTGCAGTTGTGCTTCGTCTTTCTGATTGCTTGCAACTTGCAACTTTTTACAATGACCAGAAATTTGTAAGACCAACTCCGTGGAAGTATATGTGTCTAGTTTCAGAAAAGACTTTTCTGTAGTGAAAATAATAAATCTCAGTACCATTTGATACCCGCGTGTTTAATTTTTCCCCACAGAACTGCATGTAGTCGAGAACAAATCCTTTTTTTTTGGAATTCGCATTGCCATATTAGCAGCTGGATGAGTATGTAGTGAAGCGTAATTGTAACATTTGTTCCTGGATATCATCGAGAACAAATGTTAGGAATAGAAGTGGCGTGGTCTCAATGTAGCACTAAAACCATACAGCAGGGTCGAAGCTACTTGGCTTAGGGTGGGATTAGAGGCAGCATACCACGAAATTCTCTCCACAAGGTGAGGTTACTGTAGACCAGTCGTACGCGATCACGCTCAAATCCTCCCTGCGTGGAAAACGGTCTTGTCAATCGAATCTTCCTGCGAGACTCCTAACGCACAATCTTCGAATACACGTCAGTTCCTCAACATTGTTCATTGTTCAGCTTATTCATAGTTTTCACTTGAATGGTCTGCTAAGAGGAGCTCATTGCTTTCGGTTCGCTTGCTACCAGAAGTTTGTGATGCTGTTGCGTTGTAAGGTGCTTCGTAGGAAAATCCGATCGACAGGGCCGATGCCTACACCGTTTTTCAGCACAATTACTGAGAATTAAGCACGACGGCGCTCATACGAAATGATCGTGACCTACATCCCTAACCATACCTTTTCGTGGAGAGAGCCAATTTCGTAGTACGTACCCGTCAAGCGATCGGTCACGCTGTGGGACCCTCACTAGCCCTAATCAGGCTGTTGAATTCAGCAATATTGTCACCTCGTCCGCAGCGGCTTACGCAGTTCCACCGCAAGCCGTGTCGTCTTATAATGTGTTACGAGATGTTAGTTTTTGGGACTGTGCCTATTATTCCTTTGTGGCCCCATCCATCAGCAACGGGACGCCCCCAACGTCAGTTCAATAATATTTGAAATGATAATGTTTGTTCTCCCCAGATCTCAACTGTAAAGAATTAGGAAAAAGAGAAATATATAGTGTACATCATATCGTGAGGGTTCGACTAAATTTTACTAAAACCGAACGGTATTAGATGGCGCGGTCGAGTCGAAAACATGAAGCCCGTGATGGATTTGTGCAAGACCATGAAGCGTCTTATTGCAAGTACTGGAATGCCTTGGTATCAATTCAGAATCACCGCAGCGGATGTAAAATGGAGTCCTCTAACTGCTCTCCAACTGGTAATTATGCAAGTACAATTGGGTCAGTGAGACCTAGTCAGGGGTGGTTCCGCTCATCTTTCCTTGATCATCGTCTGAAACAGCGTGGATGACGGCGTTTTTCAAGGCGATTTCAGTTGCAACGCTCCGCCCTTGCGCACTCGTCGCATACAGCTGCGTAGCGATCGAAGATCACTTATGTCTTCTCACCAGCTTATTCAAGTAAAACCAACGAATAGGCTGCTAAGAGGTCCGGAACGTGTGCATAGAGGAGTGTTCTAACCTATCGCGTAGAAGTGGTTCCCACGCCGTTTCCTACGACGATCTAGAAGAGATGAGCGCAACTACCTCTGGTCCCGTGTCTCATCTCTGACTTTTCTCGCGGATTCCCCGCCACGGTATATTCGTTGTGTGCTGTCTTTAAAGCCTTGTGCAATTCGAAGCGGCAGGATTAAGCTGGTGGTAGCGAGCGACTCGGACTGCAGTAATGATTAGTATGATTGGAGCTAACAAAAGTCCTTCAATCACTCGAGGTAGGACCTTCGACCGCAGCTGCTTACGCAATTGCGCCAAGCTTCAGGCTGCTTTGACGTGACTGTATAGTAAAGTCAAAACGACATGAAGTAGTGCAGTTGCATAAGCGGTGCGGTGGGGCATAGCGGTTAGGTTCGGGTGAGGAGTCTGGTGTCACCGTTCATTGCTGCAGTTCGTTCAGGTCCCAACGGCCGCTGTCTCCATCGCGCGGCTTCGAGTGTAATCGTTTGCGCAAGTGTGCCGCGCTTCATGTCGTTTTGACCTGACTATGCCTGGCGTGCGGGAAATTTAGAGAGGATCTAACCCTAACGAAATCCACAACAAGATGAAAACTGACGGAAACTTGAGTTTTGAAAACTAGTTAGAGGCTTTGCGTTGCTTTAGCTCACTTTCTTGTGTTTTACGAGTCAATACAAAGAAAGTTACCTTCATAATACCAGCTTCAGAACATATAGTCACTGAGAGGTAAATAACATTCGCAGTAGAGTGAAAATTGTCTTCGCTTCCTTCCGCCGTCTCAGAATGTACCAGTTCTCAAAGCAGCGAATAGGAAAGCATACAGGGGGAGACGTTTGTGATGATAGAGGGCCTTTTCACGAAGTTCGCGTGTCCATTCTGCGCCGTACACGTCCAGTCACGTTGACACGCGGCGTCTTTTGTGCTACGCACCCCGTTTTCTATCTGGCTGGTCCCAATCGAACGAACACATTCGACATCGACAGTACATTTGTTAGCATATATGCCGGAAAGGTATGCTAAGAAATTCGAGCAGATGGTCTCTGCTAGATGCTGTTCCAAGGTTCAGAAATAATCTAGACGTCTGGAAAGGAAAAAAATCTACACCACGTCAGATTGATGTACAACGAGTGTTCGACGAGGAAACAGTAGCGAATGCACTCTGACGTGGCCGCCAATCGATGTCTGCAGTCAGTTTTTCGGATACTTCTGCAACGTGCGGTTGCATTGCCCTCCACTCTGCTCGAAACGTATTCGTTTTGTCAGAACCACACTATGGCTTACAAAATGTGTCCCTTAGGACTAGACCTTGTAGTAACAACGATAGAATGGCGTAGTGGTAACTGCATTTTTCCTCATAGCGTTCATTCAGTCGCCCTATGCCTTATCTGAGTCATTGGATCTGATTATTTATGCTAATGTTTCGTTTCTTCCTTTTCCTATATCATACGGAAGTAAATGAAATGAATGCCATTAAGCATCATAAAAGAACTGGATCGATTTTCAGGCGTCCTATTCCCGATCTCAAAATTCTAGGCTGTTGTCTTTTTTTTCGATGTTTACTCCCCGTGTTACTGCTAGAATCCTGCGTTCTGTTTTTGTTGGATTGTATGTTCCTTCAAAGAAGATACCTCAAAGGTTTTGTCAACAAAAGGTAGGAGGAGAACAGTTAAGATCGCAGCATCCTCAGTACACTACAGTTGTAACTAACTGACCCATGAAAAGTGCACATATGACCTGGTTAAAACAACCCGAACTGTGATGCTTGAGCGGTTGTGTTCGAAGCGGCGCAGTGGGCCAGCGGTTTCTGTCTAACTGAAGCCTTCGCCACCCTCACTCGAATGCTCCTTGATCGTAACAACTGGCTCCACTGCGCCGCTTCAAACGCAGTCGCTTAACTGCACCATGTTTCATGTCGCTTCGAACCTACTATGCCTGTTTTGTAAACTGTAATGGGCACCACCTGTACCGCTCGATTATCCCCTCGCACGTGAAGTCGCATTTCCAATCATTCAGCAATTTGGAAAGATCCAATGAAATTGGCGCAGGAAGTGTTAGTTACATGTTGTCGTTTTCAGATATTGGCTCTAGCTGGTCCTGCTATTTATTACGAAGACAAAATTAGTTTATTTCATAGAACTCCTGCTAGACGCCACTCAACCAGTTGCATCATCTTAGGATACGCTCGTAGTCGCTTCTTCCCTTCAAACTGTCAAAAACTGCGCAGCTTTGCGCATAACGGCCTGCGCGTTTTAAAGTAAATCTAGACGTTTTGAAAGGACTGTACATTTGGGCCCCTATTATCCTTGTACTATTAAAGGCATCACGGGTCTGGGCTGGTGCGGATTTCAGATGGAGAGCTCCTATACGGGGTCGTAGATTATGGAGAAGAGGGTGATTCCGTCCATTCCTTTCTAATTGCCGTAAAAAACGGAAGATGCGGCACACGCACAAGGCACGCTGGCGCACTCCATTCGAACTCGTAGAAAATAGCGCGCCGGAACGCTCGAAGTCGTACCTTCCGGGCCTTTTTTACGGCAGTTAAGAAGAAATAGACGGGATCATCCTTCTCCACAATTTACGGGAAATTTGAAGGATTCCTTAATATCGACTCAAAAAACGTTGTTTATCGTGTTAACCATATTTTGTTAGTGGGCGTATAGGCATAACCCACCTGAAACCCGCGCCACCCCAGATTCGCGGGTGATGCCTTTAACATAGCAAGTTAAATGCGTCTTGGTAGATGCAGTGAACGTTGGGCAATGAAAGCAGCTCTCGGCCTTCGCAAAGAGCCACATAGTAGGGTCAAAACAACAAGAAGCACGTACACAATTGCGTACGGGGCTTCTCTCGAGGCGCTTCAGTGGAGCGTAGCGGCTAGGAGCGTGGTGATACCATTGCTGGCACCTATCGCTGCAGTTTGCGACGGTCCCAACTGCTGCCTTTGCTGCGCCGCTTCCAGCGCCCTCGCAAATGCACCGCAACTACGCTCGTGATTCATGTCGTTTTGACCCGACTGTACCTCTGGTCTATAATCTGGGTGTCGCTCCTATCGAGAGTATCTTAGAGAGGCTCGGGTTGACGTCGCTGTCCTTGACGTCGTCGTTCCCCGTGTCCCACCTCTGGCGATGTCCGGTGGCTAGGGTCCTCTCTGAGTGCTCTATGCGCGGACTCTTATGAGCCCAGCCACGAGGTCGCTCCACCTCCACTATCAAGAAGCTCAGGCCTGAAAGTAACTGCTACTGTTCGGTCGGCGTGCAAAGCCCATCACTTGCAATGCATGGAACTGGGTTGGATAGATTGCTAATAAACATTCGTCCGCGGATGAATACATCATGCAGTGGAAAAATATATGCATCCGTTCTGACACTGGAAATGTTTGTCCAACAAACGGCTGAGTGCCGTTACGACAGCAAATCAACTAAATGATATTTGGTAACCAGCTTGGAAAAAAATAGTCGCCGACAGTTTCATTTCCATCGTATTTATCATCCCAAGGACAAATATACTGGTGTAGTGATTGGTAGCCAAATATTTTATTTACCGACATCTGCCTTTTTTCGCCTTTCTCTTTTTCCTTTATTTTTGAAAGGTTGGAAGGCATTAAAAAGCACTTGATTGATGGCAGCCTCAAGCTGTGATGCTGCTGCTGCCTGTTGCTGCTTATTACCCACCTTTGCTCTTTCGCAGATGAACGATGCCAATAACATCTACTTAGTTAAAGAATCAATAAAATTCTAGTCGTCTGGTTTTTACTGGTGTTCAAAAAATGCTAGTTAGGTTGCATTCTCATAGCCAGCAACGCCCATCGAATGAATCAATCTGATCGATCAAATGGTTCTATTTTCCAGACTTTTATTTCTTCTCTCTTTAGATATCAAGCTGTCTCTCTAAAATAAACCTAAACCGTTTCTGATAGGATCCGTATAAGGCGAGATCCATTAGCCTGGTGTATACCTCAAGCATCTCGCTGACAGCCTCCTTTATGTCAACGGAATCAGGATTGTTAGTTGAACAAGCTCATCAATGATATTTTCGATTTGGAGAGATTTGAAGAGGCAAAAGTGACCTGTTGTCTTGTGAGATCAAACGATCGTCCAGGTGTGCCTAACTAGTACTTTCGTTTCGTCACCAGTCTTCATATTTAGTCGAAATGGTACACAGTGACGCATGTTAACAGTCACTCAATGAGTGCTTCTAATAAAAAGAATGAAAGATTTTCGAACACATTCTTCTGATTTTCCCTTAAAGGCAGAATACCACGAATCTGACGTTGTATGGATTTCCCACGGAAAGCTTCTATATAGGGTCGTAGATTGTGGAAAACCAAGCGGTTCCGCTCATCTCTCCGTAGTCGCTGTAAGAAAAGGCCCGGAAGCCGCCGTTTTCTCAAGACGGCTTGCATTGCAACGCGCCACCTTTGCCCACGCACCGAGGAAGGAATGTGTGCATAGAGGCGCGTTCTAGCGCACCTCGTAGCAACTGAAGCAATCCCCATGTCGTTTCTTACGACAATCATTAAAAGAAGAGCGGAGCCACGTGGTTTTCCACAATCTACGACCCCGTATGGAACCTTTCTATGAGAAATCCACAACACATCGGATTCATGGTGTACTGCCTTTAGTAGTCGGATCAAAACGAAATAAAGGACGGTGCAGTTACGTAAGCAACTGCACTCGAAGCGCGGCGGTGTAGTTGAGGTGAGCGAAGGGTGCTGCTGGTAAGGGTTCCACCTTTATCCTAACCGCTACGCTCCACCGCTCCGCTTCGAGCGCGGCCGCTTATGCAACTGCACCGTGCTTCATGTCATTTTAGCCTTACTGTATTTAGTTTTCCATCACAGCTCCTTGTTGAGCTTTGTTCTGTACATTATTTGTCATCTGCTCCATCCTTTTCCCTAACTAATGTGCATGAGTATATGGTCGTATCTGCGTGGTCGTTGTACGTGTACGTTCAGGTAACTTGATCTACGCTGTTTAAGAGAACTATCTGGCTTTTTTTTTAACATTATTGCTGAAGTCGCGGGTTAAATGGGTGCCAATGTGATTTGAGTGGGGCCACTCTGCTGCTCTAGCATCGCCCTGTGCTCGCGTAGACGCGCTGTGCTTCTACGGCGCGGAGAATGACCTTACAGCAGAAAATCGTTTTTAAGTGACAAACAGCTGCCCCGTTTGAAAAGCATTCGAGGAGGAGAGATTTATCAATCGGCAGGACATCACTGGAAATGAATGCAGCTGAGTCAGTCCGGGGCCTGAAACCTAAGGAGTAGTTTTAGAAGATCCACGACATGCAGGCTAAGGCTTAAGGTATTAATAAAGAAGACAGAGCTGGAACTACTATTGTTCTAACTTTACCAAACCTTCGAACCAAGCTCATCAGACGTGAATAGCTAAGATGCATCATGTATTACTCGCAAAGAAAAAAAAAAGATTCATGAAACGATTCCATAGTAACCCACGATCACCCAGCATGCATGGAACAACTTTTATCCACATATTTTTAATTTGTATTCGCAAGCTGGTGGCCCTAAAGGGGTCCATTGGGTTAACCTTCATGACGGTTGTTCACATTCGTCTGATTCATGACTTTACGAGGATTTCCAATCGGGGCAAGGTCTCTACTTCCACCGCTATACACAATCGGCGAACCGTCAAATTTCTCCTTGTACTTCATGCAAGGAACCTCGGCAAAGCAGTAACTAGAGTAAAGTTGCGAAGAGTCAACAAATCAGCCATCAAAAGTCATCATGCGAATGAAGCGGTTTACCAACGAGAACAGGGTCTCTGCCATATGGCCGCAGAATTACAGCGCGTCTACGCGAGCACAGGTCCATACTAGCGCGAAAGAGTGGCCCTATCCAACTACTCTAAAATGCAGTTGGCACTCATCAGTGGCCGGACTGAACTTCATTCGTACTGGGGGAACACGTAGTTGGGGGGGGGGAAGAAGGTGGCGCTCTTATTTCTGGATGCTCTACCTTACTTTTTCTCTTAGTAAGTTTAGCTTACGTGTCATAGATCCTCTAAGACTAATATTTAGGTCTTAGGGATTCGATTGATTTAGTTATCTACTTCAGAAATAAGGGCGTCGAGTCCTCCCCTTCTCTCCCAACTACATTTTCCCTCGTACTGTAGTCGGAGCGTACTAGACCTGGGCTTAGAGCGCATGAACGTCCGTAGAACACAGAAACCGTCCTTATCGTTAAACTGTTTTATTTGCATAATGGTTGCCTCTATCTTTCTGACTCTTCGTGGCTTCACAAAGATCATTGCCACTGCATTACCACTTGACCGGAGCTTGCATCGAAGTTGAAAGAGAAGTTCGGCGAATGGGTCGTTGATCGTGGATTGCTCTGGAAGGAGCGACTTTGCCCCAACTGTGGAAGTCCCGTCAAAGTCGCGTTGCAGGCGAAAGTGAACTCCCTTCATAATGAGCAACCATACAGCCCTCCTTAGCCACAAACTTGCGAATACAAATCGAAAATATGTGAATGAATGTTGTTTCATGCATGGTTGTTGATCGTGGATTGCTATGGAGTCTATTTTCGGTCCTTTTTTTTAGGGAAGTAGTACATGATATAACTTAGCTATTCACTTCTGATAAGCTGTTCGAAAGGTTTCGTAAACTTAAAGGCATCACCCCCACGAATCTGAGGTGGTGCAGATTCCAGGTGGATTATTCGTATACAGGATGGGAGACTACGGAGAGGGGGGTGATTCCGTCCATTTCTTCCTAATTGCCGTAAAAAACAGCCTGGAAAATACGGCTTCGAGCGTTCCGGCGCGCTATTTTCCACAACGAGTTGGATTGGAGCGCGCCAGCGTTGTGCACGCGTCATATCTTCCGGACCGGTTTTTACGACAATTAGGAAGAAATGGAGGGAATCACCCGCCTCTCCATAATCTACTATCCCGTTTAAGAAGACTCCACCTGAAATCCGTACCGCCTCAGATTCGTGGGGTGATGCCCTTAAAGCAGTAGTAGTTCCAGCTCTGTCTTTTTTCTTAGTAGTTTTAGCATACATGTCGTGGATCTTCCAGGACTACTGCATGAGTTTTAGGCGCCCGACTGACTCAGGTAGCTATTCACTTCCAGTGATGTCCTATCGATTGATAATTAATCTAATTATCGTCTCTTCCATTCCTTCTCAAAAGCGAAACCCATTTTGCCACTTCAGGCCGTTCTTTGTCCTTGTGGAAGGCTCTGTGGAAGTGTCTGCGCTTTTGCACCTTCGCCATTACATGCCACATTACAGTAGTACCACTGTTCGATCCTGTCTCGTCAGAGTAGCTCACCCCTCCTCCAAATACCCCCGTTCCTGTGTTCTATGGATGTTTTTGTGCCTACGCTTACAGTACAAGTACGCGAGTATGGTTCAATCTGGTCACGGTTGAGTTCGGTAAGCTGCTGCACCCGGATTGGTATGCTGGAGTAGTTAGGATTGAGGTGAGACCATCGCGAACTGCAGCGATGAGTGGTGCCAAGTGCCAACAGGGGTCCCCTCGATCCTACACTCCATCGCATCGCTCTCAGTTAACGCTACCGCTTACGTAACTGCACCGAGTCTCAGATCCTTTTGATCGGACTGCAGCTGTTGATTGTGTTGAGTCCGTCGCAGTGAAGCTTTGCCCACAGATGATGCGATCGACGATTTAGTCCCATCATTTTCGTTATCGCTAGCAGCGGCAGAGTATAGGGGCTTTACAGCTAGGGTGCACAACGAATGCGAGCACAAAAGCATGGATTTATCACCACACACAAACATGCACTCTCAAGAGCAGTACATAAGAAGTTATAGGTTATTAGGATAAAGAAAAGTGCTAGTTCTAGTTAGTGAGGGATAGTATACGAGGACTCAGCACAGGCTCAGGTCTCTTACTAACTAGCTAGAAGGGTTTAGGTCCTAAGAGAGTCCTAAGACTTACTAACTTTTAGTTCCAGCTAATAGTTACTTGCTCAGATGTCTTGGCCCTTGATACTTGTGCTTAGATCCTAGACATTAGTAGTTTTAGCCAACACCTGGACTAAAGCCGCCCGCTACCTCGCCCCAGCCAGAATAATTACCTAGAAATGCTATATTTACGGATGCTAGTTAGTTGCGTGGCGTATACGCAGCTGCTGAATGTGTTCAACCAAATGGGTGCGCGGCGCTTCCCTCTCTTACCACCTGGTTGAAAAAATTCGGCAGCGACTATGGACACAAGTTCAAAATTATTTCATCATTGAGATGGGTATGGAAACAATCAAACTCTCGACCGGCGGGTGCATGCCTGTGCTTGGACTTGGAACATGGCAGGTATCGTTTCGTTATCGCTTCTTTCCCCTTTCTCGTGTAATTGTTCTTTCTTCTTTACTCTATGCGTTCTTTGTTTTGTTTTGGAGTTTTTTTTTTCATCCATTCCTTTTTTGCTTAGTAATTCAAATGACTTGCAGTCCAAGGACGAGAACGAATTGACTCGTGCTTTGAAAACAGCTCTAGATTGTGGCTACCGATTGATTGGTAAGACACTTTTTACTTTTGCCTTCGAAAAGTACTATGTTACCATTACAGCTTTCGTTGACGGCGCACCTTCTGAAATTTGTCACCAGTTAATCTTACAAATCTAATTCGCTGCCTACCACTCATATAATCGAATCTGCTACGATGTTTTCTTTTAGTAAATTGTAGTAAAGGGATTGTGTAAATTGTTCACCTCTGACAAAGCAAATGCACTGCTGCACATACCGCATATGTAATACATCCCACAACGAATTTAAAAAAAATCATAAAATTTCGATTTGGTCCGGAAAAGTCTGAGATTTCCACACCATTACCAACTTTTTTCATTGCAGCACTTGCGATATCGAGTTTAAAGGCAGCGCATCACGAAATTGACGTAGTAACGGAAATCCCAGGGAACCCGCAGAGTTCGGAGCGGAGACTACGGAACCAAGCGCGGCTCCGCTCACCCTCCCCTGTTTGTCGCAAGAAATGGCGTGGGATCGGTTTTTCTTCCTAGTAGGCACGTCAGAACACATCCCCTTAGCAGCAGATTTCCACGCTCCGGTCCCCTCAGCAGTATATTTGTTGGTTTCCCCTGCATAAGTTGGTGAAGAGACCTTAATGATCTCCGACCGCTCGTTAACAAGGGTGGTACGTTCTAACTTATTTCGTGGGAAAAAAAAACGCCGTCATCCATACCGTTTTTTACGACGATTAGGGCAAGTTGAGCGAAGCCATACGGGTTTCCCTACTACATCGATTTCGTGATACGTTGCCTTTAAAATAAACTGTGAATGAAAGTAAATTGTGATGTGTTCGCCCATGTTACATCGTGTCCTTCTTTGTTCTAATATCTCAGTTATCTCAGCGACTGAATATATGTAGTCGTTTATTGGATTAAAGGCATCACCCCACGAATCTGAGGTGGTGCAGATTTCAGGTGGAATATTCGTATACGGGATGGGAGACTACGGAGAGAGGGGTGATTCCGCCATTTCTTGCTAATTGCTGTAAAAAACGGCACGGAAGATGCGGCACCGCACAAGACTGGCGCGCTCCAATCGAACCTCTTGTACAAAATGGTGCGCCAAAACGAATGAAGCCGTATCTTCCGTGCCGTTTTTTACGGCAATTAGGAAGAAATGGACGGAATCACCCCCCTCTCCGTAGTCTCCCATCCTGTATACGAATAATCCATCTGGAATCTGCACCACCTCAGATTCGTGGGGGTGATGCCTTTAATGATGGTGTAACTTGCGTTGCGCGCAAGAAGAGAGACATCCTCTGAACTAATATTTACCAGTTCTGTTTCTTTTTTTTCAAACAGATACTGCGTTCGTATATGGTAATGAATCTATTATCGGAAAAACGCTGAACGATTATTTCAAGGACGGGAAGCTTAGAAGAGAAGACATCTTCATCACATCTAAGGTACTTTTAATCATTTTAGTTTTTATCTCATAGTTTATTCCAGAATTTACTCGTTGCCAGAGCATTCGGCTATCATTCGGGGAGACAGTCGTAGACCGTACACAACATAAAGTAGGGTTGAAACGGCGTGAAGGACGATGCAGTTGCATAACCGGCTGCTCTCGAAGCATTGTCGTGGAGACAGCGATTAAAATCGAAGCAGAGATTTGCGAGGAATGGTGTCAGCACAGTGGTGTCAAATCAGTAGATTTTAGCCACTATGCTTCGACGCACTGCTTCAAGCGAAGCCACTTACACAGCTGGACCGTGTTTCATGTCGTTGTGACCTTACCACACATAACAGTATATCTGTGCTCCCAGTTCTCAAATATAACAGTTCACCAACTAGTAGTAATGGATCACCGTAATGTGATCAAGCATTACTGAGTTGTTGATGTCCAATTAATATGAAAGTTGGTCATGTTATTCGCTTATGTGATGTTTTCTATATTCGTATCTTACAACCTACAACCAACCTTCTTAAACTTACAACCGGCTCTGCCCCTTGGACCAATGCTTACGCGCCTCGAAATTCAAAATGGTACACCGAGTAACTACATCCTCTGCTCCTTCAGAGGAATAAACTCGGAGAAAGGTAGAAAATGAGTGCCATTTTTTCCACGTAATCTTACCTCAAAACCAACGAGGGGAATATCACAATAAACCTTTATCCATGAAAGAAAGGAAGTATGATCTCCGAATTTCAAACCGAGTAAGCGATGAAATCGGAACTTAGGCTTCTCAGCCTTTATCTTGCAGCTAAGAAACATCACTTCAAGTAACTGCATAGCTTATATCTTTTCTTCTTCCTCTGTCCAGTTTTCTTCTCGTTGTTCCATTTGTTCTTGCAATGATCTCCTTATTTATTATTATCACTTGTTTAATTCGAACTTTCATTCTCTCTCTCTCTCTCTCTTCTATTACATTCCTGTTTTAATTGATTTGTTTACTTTCCATTCTATTTGTTTTTCTACAGGCGGACTTCTTTCGAAATAGGTCCTATGCCATGGACGGGTGTAGTGTAGCGGTTAGAGGTTCCGCTTCCTGCACGATCTATCGGAGGTTCGAATTCCCCCTAGTGTTCACCAAGCCTTTCATCCCTCCGGGGTCGAAAAATTGGTGCCAGACTTGTCTGGGAGCGGTTTGATTAACGTCAGAAACTTTATCCCTTATCCTTTTTAAGTTCTCTGCCGTTTTCATTTGATTCCCACACTATTAAGTATTGACACAGTACCTGGACACCCTCCTTTAAGCTCGCTACTGTTTTAGCTTTAGTAACAGGAGAAACGACGTGACGTTCTTCACGTTTCTGTCAGTTCTTTCCCATTACGTAATAGCATCGCAGAACTGAAGTGTCTCAATAGCTTTGATTTGATTCTAATCTTTTCTTAGCAGAGCTTTGAAGTTGGGAAGTGGTAAAATTGGGATGCACAAATGAGTAATCATACTTTTGCACAGACGAAAAAAGGAAATTAAATCAAACTTCAGGATTCAGTGTTAACAGAAGTATTCATTGTCGGCAAATCTCCTTCTTCCTATAAAAAGCGCTAGGTCTAACTGTGAATATGAGGAAAGTGATATTTCTGCTCCAGAATCGGTTGAATAGTAGCAGAAAACTGCTCTACCAAGGAAAACTTTGAGAGAGAGTCCAAAAACAGTAAAAACAAAGTCGATTGGAAATATTTACGAGTTGTGACATCAAGTGATGTCTGAGAACGCTTTTTTTTATGCGAATTGTGTTCCTTTACCTTCGATGTTCTTTTCATATATTAACGTGATTTAAGTGCCGATTATCATGCAGTACGCATTTTCCAGGTAGGAACGAAGTAAACAGCGCAATTACGTGCTCGGGAGTAAAGACAGAATGAAAAAAGGAGAGTAACGTCAAGAAGAGTGAAGAAACAGAAACAGGAATGGATGTAAGGACAGTGAAACACACGAAAATGAAACAAACATGAATGAAGTAAACGAGTGGTACAAGGTATTCGTCTACCTCATTCTTGTTTGTTTCATTTGGATACAAGGTGAATTTGTGATATAAAAATGCTGTATGAATAAAAGGAAAGAAGTTGGAGCCATAAGCCTTTTAGAGGAGACAAAAAGAATAAGGTAGACATAAAACCAAGAATAGACACAAAGACACAACTTTAAGTGACAGAGAAACAAGACAAAATAATCATACCAAGCAAGGCAAAGAAATATCACAGAACAATAAGACAATGAAACGGTAAAAGTAAAAACAGGACGAGTAGGACAGAGATGATCCAAAAGATGAAAGGAAATAAAAATACAAATTGAATAAGAAAAGCAGTGCAAGAGCAAATGAAAAAACGAGAAGAAAACTGAACAAAGTAAGAGTAAAAGACGTTAACTATGCAGTTCTTGAGGTAATCTTTCTCAGCTACAAGATAGACCGAAAAGCCCAAATTCCAATTTCATCCCTTACTCAGTTTGAAATTCGTATACCATACTCGGTGTTAGTTGCTCGGTGTAGTTAGTACTGTAGTAGTAGTTACTCGGTGTACCATTTTGAATTTCGCTGCGCGTAAGCATTGGTCCAAAGGGGGAAGCCTCTCACAGCCATGTGTAAGTTTAGATACGAGTATAGAAAACTTCAAATAAGCGAATAACACGATTGTTTTAAGAGACTGTGCAGCACAATTGGAAAAGTCTAGTTGTAGTACAAAGCGAATGTTAAAGCGGATGTCGATCAGATAATAATCTTTGAGAGAGTTTCGCACAAATATCTTGCAACATCAAATGTGATTACTGTCAACCTTTAGTAATACGGCACTAATTCATAGACCGCAGTTTTGCAAACAGCAGATCTATGAATTAGCGCCCTATTACTAAAGGTTGGCAGTCCCTGATCTATCGGGAGCTACCCCAATGCAAGTGTTTTCAGCAACCAATGTCGAAGATGTGTTAGAGATTGTGAGATTCGAGTAAATACTGGGTAGCATCAAATATTTTGCCTTCCACTTCAAACCGATTACTCGTAATTGTGTTTATTTGTAAACAAATCGAAATTTTATGTTCGTGACTGTCCAAACAAACTGCAACTTTTAAGTTATTAGTTTATGATTGTATGTAGATTAACAGGTTTTCTGCTGAGAGAAGCGCATTGTGCGCCTAAAATGTCAAATATTTTTGTTCGCTTTTATACCAATTTACAATTTTTTTCTTACATCAGACTTCTTTTTGAAAAATCAAAAATTCAGCTCCCCTTCACAGCACATTCTCCCGAAGATGTGGAGAAATGTGTGAAAATGCAGTTGGAGGCGCTTCAAACCGATTACCTCGATCTCTACCTTGTTCACTGTCCATTGCCTTTTCAGGTATGAACATTACAAGTAAATGAATTAGCTGCATTTTTCACATCGTTAGAGTTACCACCTGCAGTTACCGGTACAATAGAAAGGTGAGAATACAAGAATAGAGTGTCAACAAATACGCAATATCATGGTGTGTAGTAACGGGCTTATTCTGTTTCTGTCCCGTGTGTGTATGTGTATGTATGTATATTTATATGTGTGTATATGTGTATGTTTATGTATGTGAGTACCTGTATGTGTATATGTGTATGTGTATATGTGTGTATGTGTATGTATATGTATGTGTATGTGTATGCGTGTGTATGTGTGTGTTTGTGTAGGTAACAAAATTCAGGAATAGGGTGAGGCGGGTCCCACTGTGTCCAACTGTTGCGTCGGCACCAGAACGCTATAAAGTGGGGTGGAAGAGGGCGTGGAATTGATGTGCACCAGTACTTCGCAATAACTCCAGATGGATATTTAAGAACTTGTAAAAAGTTCCATAGCCGTGACAGCTGCACGTGTTTTGTTTCTCCCTATGTACTCCTCCGCGTATCTATTTCCCTGCATGTTCGCAGACGAGACGACCAGACATCTGCTTAAATAGTAGCTAATAGTTTAGTTTATCTGACATAGAACATTATCGTTATTAGTGCACTAATGGTGTTCACGTCGTTTTATGTCCGCATATTATTCTGCGTTAAATATCTAGGAAAAACAGGCGAAGACTCATAACACGAATAATTTTTCTAAATTGTGTTGGTATCGAAGGAATATGGGTATAAAATAAAGTTTTAATGCTTCAAATGTAGAAGTGACGCATTAGAAAGAACACTGTGAAATCTTGAATCTGTGTTTAAATTTCTAAAAAAAAAGGAAGCGCTGTTGGAAGCATCCAAACTTAGTTTGACAGAAGATGCCACTACTTTAAATTTTCATTACTTGCTCAAAGCGAGCGAAGCGAGCACCACAAGAAGTCTAAAGTCCAGTTTTACCCGGGCGTTCAGACGTATATATACACATATGTACAGCGATATGCAAAATCTTAGGTCTACCGCTAACTTTTCTAATAGCAGCCTAGAAGCGGCTTACTTAATTCGGACTGAGCCACCACCGTATTTCTCACCTGCGTAAACCTCCGGCCAAATACCCTTGGCAGCATACCTGATCAGCCCAGGATGCCACGTACTTTTATCGAGAAGTAGGCCGGTGCAAAATAATAGGTACACTTCATAAAAACTCTGATTTACTGCAGAAATAACATCCAGAAAACAACTTCAGTACTTTGCTACATTGCCTTTGTTGTAAACAACATCAAAAATTCTATTCGGCATACTACTGTTAAGGATATCAATAAAGCTTTGCTCTACATTAGCCCATACATCAAGTATGGCGGCCTTCAGCTCAGAAACCGAGGGGGAAGGGGTTCTGTTAACACACAAATTATATATATATATATATATATATATATATATATATATATAATAAAGCAACACAACTTCTCTATCGAGTTAGGATCTGGGGAACAACTTGGTATGTGTGTGTCACGAAAATACCCCATAATGATGCAAAACTCCGCACCGGTGATGTACCAAACCATAGCCATGCAACTGATGGGCGAGCACTCTACCACTGGACGACCGCCCAGAATTATACATTCATGTATATTGGCCTTGATAAGGCAAGTTTATTTCTGTGTACGAATGTATACTTCCAAATTTGCGAATTATCATGCTATATAAAGACGGGCTTATTCTGTCACGTGTCTGCGTCTGTGTATGTGTGTGTATCACTCAAGAAATTCCGAAAAGAGAAGGAGACGGATACCATGGCGTCGGTTTGGTGGGCTGGAGCCCAAACGCGGTAAAATTAGGTGAGACGGGTCGTACGGCGTCGAATTCGTGCTCCGAAGCAAGATAGCTGTAAAATGGGGTGAGATGGGTCCCACGGGGTCAGAATGATGCGCCGGTGCCAGAAAGGTATAGAGTGGGAGAGACGGGTTCCACTGCGTCGGATTGCTGCGCGGGAGCCTAACGCGGTAGAGTGGGTTTCTATGGCTCCTTTGCATATCTATTTCCCAGCATGTCTCCCTGATGCTGCTAACATCCTTTCTTCAAAAGGTGGAAACACATGTGCGAACGGATGCTCAAATAGAATCATGATCATGCTATATGATAACGGACTTAGTCTGTCTGTGTGTATGTAAGTATATATATATATATATATATATATATATATATATATATATAATAAAGCAACACAACTTCTCTATCGAGTTAGGATCTGGGGAACAACTTGGTATGTGTGTGTCACGAAAATTAAGGAGTTTTCCTTCTAGACGCGTCAACTTTACATTTGGTGAATATTCGACCATCAGCTGCAAACACTCCTTCGATGCGAGATTAATGTAGATACTATTTGAAAGCATTACTCAAAGTATGGGTATTCCTCTTGATTTCCCCCAATAGTTATCACAGAATGATGTTTTAACATAAAATGACGTAAAAGACATCATTCTACTGATAATGATAACGTCCCACGTCGGATCGCATAAACATCTTGCTACTGTTTAAGCAACCGTTTGCATGCGTATTTCCACTTTCTGAGAACGGCATGCTACAAACTTGAGGCAAACAAAGAAGGAAATAGGCACACGGAGGAGTCATAAAGGTGAAGAACAAAGCGTCCAGTGGTGATAACTGTTGGAGAAAATACGAAGAAAACCCATACTTCGAGTAATATTTTCAAATTGTGTGTGAATTATGTTGGTATCGAAGGAGTATTTAAAGCTGACGTTTGAATGATCTCGAAATGTGGAACATTTAGAAAGAAATCTTTGAAATCTTCCCCTAATTTTATACAAAATAAGAAAAGTATTGTTAGAAAGGCACCAGTGTAATTTCACTAGCTTCTACTATTAATTTTCATTGATCAGTGAACGCGCCCGAAGCGAGCGCCACAGAAAGTCTGAAGTGCAGCTTTAGCCGGACAATCAGACTGGTTCAAAATAGCCAACAGTTCTCGCGATCTCACGTCGAACTTTATTTTTATCACTACGATAGTGCTAATCACGTCATTTCATGTTAGCACATCATTCTTTGCTAATAGTTGAGAACGGAGGAAACTCATACTTCGAATAATGTTTTCAAATTGTGGAGGTTTGAGAGAAACATAGATGTAAAATCAAGTTTGGTTGTTCTCCAAATATAGAACTGACGCGTTTAGGGAAAAACCATAAAGTCTTTCATTTATGCTCAAATTTTCGGGTAAAAAATTGTCGAAAGCGGTGATAGAAAAAAAAACAACTTTAATTTTACAAAAACAAAATTTTCTGCTGTTATTTCTCATTGATCGGTGATGGCGAGCGAAGCGAACACCAAAAAAAAGCCTGAAGTCCGGCTTTAGCCGGATGTTCAAATTGGTATATTTGAGAAGTAGGAAGTTACTGCTGCAACTGTGGAAATATTTAACCGTTTTGAAACCAACCAGAAGGAAGACGACAGTTTTGCACCCGCTTTTGTAAATGACATGCAAGTTCCGATTGTGATCGACCATTTGGACACTTGGCATGCTTTGGAGAAACTCTACGACGCGGGAAAATTGAAGGTTGTCGACACTTGTTGTTGTGAATTATGTGTGATTAAACATAAGTGTTTGGATTTAGGCTCTTGGTCTATCTAACTTCAACGCCACGCAGGTGAAAAATGTTTACGATCATGCACGTATAAAACCCGCAAATTTGCAGGTTCATTCCACTTTTTTTCTGCCGTTGGAGAATTTGCCTACAAATTAAAGGCTAGATCTTGGAAAAACGTAACTTCGTCATGCAGACGTCTATCCTCATATAGTTTTAGGTTGAATGTCATTTGTATTGGCCACAAACGGAGCTATATGAACTCTGCAAAAAGCTAAACATCTCATTCACAGCATATGGTCCACTAGGATCACGAGGAAGAAAGGTCTTTTCGTGCCTGAATTTGAAATTATCGAAATTAAAGAACGTTTGTTCGTCCCAGGAGTTCAATCCAAACATGAAGTGGCCGGAAGCCGATCCACTTTCGGATATTATCGTCAAAGAACTTGCGCAGAAACATGGCAAAACACCGGCGCAAATTTTACTACGTCACCTTATACAACGCGGAATGGCTGTTATTCCCAAAAGTGTCAAACCGGAGCGGTGAGCTTGTACATGCTTAAGTTCGAGTGAATAATTTGTAGTCAAAACTCGGCAAGATGTGCTCAACCAAGTTTATTTAGCGTCAAGGAAAACTTCGATGTTTTCGACTTTTCCCTGAGTGATGACGAAATGACTAAACTTAACTCAATCGAAACAAGAATGAGACTTTTTCTCTTCGACTTGTGAGTAGTGCGGCTTTACTACTCTCTTTTTTGATAACTGCTACGTTATTGTCACTGTACGTGAAGTTATATGTTTACAGCGCAATCGGTCATCCCTTCTACCCATTCGAAGAAGTCGATCAGTCTAAGATGTCAATGATTTCGCTCAAAGCATAGTCCGTTTACGATGATCGTTTCCGTTCACTTTGAAAAGCAAACGCACGCTAAAACACCGGTGATTTGCATGTGTATGTGAGGTGCCTTCAAGGTTTTTGCTTTTTCTAAAGCTTATTGTGAAATGAAAGAGAAGTAGCTAGCATTCTCGCTTAAGATATTTGTAAGTGATGTGCTTGTAGCCTACAAAGTAATTCGTGCCGGGAAAACGCATGCTTCACATTAAAAGATGTAGTTAAATTACTTCTGTCGGTATTTCCTTTTTTGTCAACAATTCGCTTTTGCCAATCTGCTTTTATCACTTATACCTTGTGATAAAGATTTGTGTAGTGTGAAATGTTAAGGAATATCTTATCCGTAACATCTTTTCCCATATAAAGCAATAATTCTTGGTTAATTGTTGTGGAATTTAGAACGCTAAGTCAGTAGTGATTAGTAATGCTTCAGATCCTGATCGATCAGTTACCCGATCGTTTTAATCATTTATCACCGATACGATACTGGTCAACAACAGATGTAGTTGCAGACCTCTCTTTACTCTGTGATACCAGAATCACCACATCATAGATTTCCCACTTTCAATAAATACCTCCGCGATGCTGTTTCTCCCCAAAGGCCTTCTCCTAACCTCTTGTCTACGGAATTGATGTAACCTATAAACTCTTGGAAAAAAGGACTCTAACTCTGCTATATCAATTTTACCACAATTTTAAAAACTAAAATTGTACAGAACGTGTTCTAAATCCCACCAGCTTGTTTTCCAGTATATTCCCTAATTATATCTCATTCTACTTGAGACACTACTCTAAATTCTTCTCCATTTCTCAGGTTTCAAAACTGGAAATGTAATTCAAACATTGATGAGGACATAATTCCTTAGTATTTCATAAATTTCAGTTCCTTTTATAAACATCCTCGATGCCTCAAACCTCTAGTGACATATATGTATGGGTATAATAAGTGTTTGCACCAGTGATTAGGTGTTTTTTTCCCCAGGAAAAGGAGCCGCTTTGAAGAAAAAAGAAATTTGAAATATAATGAAGAGTGATGAAATAGAATCATTTTTACTTCAGAATATCATTGGCGCAGTAATTCAGAAGCGTAGCCACTGAGACCTTACCATTATGCATCGAGTCGATAGAGTTATGAGTACCATTATGCACACATCGAGAGCGTGTGTATCTCTCAACTTGTTCGAATCTGCAGCGTGTCCGTTACGCAGTCCTTCGTCATTTTAGGACCTGGAATGTCTTATAATATTGATTTATTTCCCACCTTCTTCTCGTTCGACAATGCAAAGCATCCCGTCGCTCCCTAATAATTGACGAATACATCTTCATACATACGTAATTGATGAGTTTGTACGGGATTTCTGCATTGCATAATTTCCAGTTCTTTTTTTACCACGAAGAAGCCTTGTTCCTATTTTAATTTTTCCATGATGCAGGAACACCTAAGACGCACCACGTGGATAAACCACACGTTCCATTCCGCTGGCAACAAAGTGGAATTATCTTTTCTTCGTAAACGTGAAGAGGTTGCAACGAAGCATGCGACTGTGCAATTAAAAAAATAAAACCTTAATAAAGCTCCATGTTTGCATTTTTGCAGGATTTAGGTCAACTTTGGACCTTGTCTAGCTTGAGAACTTCTTGAACAACGAAAGGATCCTTACCGGATCAGTGTAACAAACGATAGGATATCTTCGTAATTCCATTTTCGACATAGCCGTTCGTCCCAAACAAACAAATCAATGTGCGCTGACGTGTTGCATGTCTCTACGGGAGACTGACGTGGAACGGTGACGCAACCACGAAAAGAATAGATGCACAATAAGGACGGTATTCTGGACAACGCAGTTTTCCGCTTTTTCACTTAATCTAACACATTCACAAGCTGGTGCAGTAGATGGTTTTCACAAGCCTCCACAGGTCGTTTGAACATATCCAGATTATCTCTTCTCGCCAAGTGTCATAGACTACGTGTAGGGACTAGATCTAGTTTTGTGTTCATGGAGGAAGAATTGCCTACTCCCGTCTTTGGAGTGAGGTATCTAAATAGCATTTCATTTAGATTTACCACTAACATGAGACGAAAACCAAATAAGTGAGTACCTAGATTAAGTGTTGAATATCCTCAGAGCCTTCTTCGATCATTCCATTTAAAGAGCTTGCTTCATAAATTTCGCAAATCTTTGCATGTAAATCTTAAGCGTCCTAACGCAAGCGACACATTTCTTTTTCATTGGCGAAGTTTCTTTGTATACACGTTAGTGAAAACGCTTGAAAAATCCAAATACTATACTTTTTTGCGATCCACAAGCCTTTTCAACCACAATATTGGCTAATTCTGACGTTTCGTCACTGTTGTTGGGAATCGATACGAAGCTGAGAATAATTTTGTTCTAATGATGGGTTTCATGCTACCACGTGGCTAGTTTTTTTCTTGTGATTCGTAATAGCTTTAAAGGGAAGGGACCTTAACAGCGATAAAAATCTTAACAGCAGCGCATCACGAAATTGATGTTGGAATCTTTCCGAGAATAGAGGGTGTTGGAGTGTAGCTCACGACTATGAACGTCATTACGCCCAATTTTCCACATCCAGAAAAGAGGCGAATGAATCAGCTCTGTGTGACCCCCCTCCCAAACAATACAACTTATTACGCAGCAGAGCACGGACAACTCCGTCGTTATCCAACATCCGTAGTCTAACAGCTTAACTGAAATAAACAGCAAAAGCTCCACCATTTTATTACTCGTAATAGGTTGCTTCGTTGGGAAGAAAGGACCAAGCAAGCTTGTTTCGCACGCTTTTGTCTAGGATTATTACGTGAGAAAGAGCATGATCACGGTGATGCTTGTAAACTATACTTCTACCGAAATCTATTCATGGAGAGGTCCCAATATCGTTTATTTCGTGACAAGCCTGTCTTCAAGCTTCAATTATTATGGTTGGATGGAGGTAGCGCGTGGCAGTCATCCAGGAATATCAATCGCACCGTTGCAACTATGTAAGTGTGAGCTAAAATACAAAACATATTCTGCACAACTGAGTTCTGTGGTTATGATGCATTGAAACGTTTGATAATGTTTCAAGACGACTCCTTCCCTATCAATTTCGCTAAAGGATCGATTGCTAACGGTATGCCACAAACTACAATTCCACCTTACGGCTAGACGAAAAACTGCTAAGACTTGTGAAGATAACAGCAAAAAGATTTATAGCGCTTCTTATTCCTTCGTGTCTTCAGGATAATTTCGTCACTGTTTCTAATTATTTCGCGTAGTGAAAAAAATCCGCCAGAAAAGCGGAATAGGTGGTCGTCTAAGGTAGCAAGGTCAGAATGAGTAGGATGGGGTAATTCGATTGACTCTCTGAGTAACTCATGGATGATGTTTTTCTGCTTCACTAACACCTTCATTCAGCTGACTGCGGCTGTATACTTGCAAACTTCCTATACATCATCTGGAACTGTTGAAGGTGAAACTCAGCAAAACCAGTAAGGAACTATCAAGTGTGTAAGACCCTCAGAATTCTACCAAACTAATAACATCACCAGACGCTCAAACCTTCCCCGCTCCGTTGCAGCTTCTGAAGGCTGATCCGGACTCACTGGTTTTCCGAGCAAGATTTCCGAGATAGGCAATTCTATTTCATATATCAGGCTGGTTTTCTCCGCTAGCGAATCTTTTAAACTAAGGCTTTTTCCAAATCCCTGAGACAAGAGTACTATGCACGTCCAATATCGAAGATTACTTCTAAGGCCCCTCTCATTCATTCGTTTCCAGTGACGATGTAGAAGAACTCTCTTTCCCCTTGAAAGCGCTGAAAAAGCCATTAACGATCGCCATAAAAAAAACATAATGACACTCTAAGCCAGTAAGGAAGACTTTTTTTTCATAAATGAGGACGTCAATCAAACGCGTCAGGTCGGCTTCCTGCCGTGGCTTCTCGCACCGTTTCCTGTATACGGAAAAAGTACGATAAGGGCACTAAATAACAGGCGTCAACCACACAAAAAGGAGGAATGAGTTGACAAAATCAAAAGTTCTAATCAATTTTAGCTCACACTAATAGTGCATTATTATCTCTGATGTGTGACGCGCAAAAAAGAAGATTAATTCTATCATTCAACAGCGAATGGTTTGAGAATGATGTTGGAGGTTCCTGTGTAGTGTGTGCGTGTATGAACGTCCATACTTCTTTAGGTGCACTCCTCGTCCGCCTTCACTGATCAGGTAACGGTAACGGTAACGGTAACGGTAACGGTAACGGTAACGGTAACGGTAACGGTAACGGTAACGGTAACGGTAACGGTAACGGTAACGGTAACGGTAACGGTAACGGTAACGGTAACGGTAACGGTAACGGTAACGGTAACGGTAACGGTAACGGTAACGGTAACGGTAACGGTAACGGTAACGGTAACGGTAACGGTAACGGTAACGGTAACGGTAACGGTAACGGTAACGGTAACGGTAACGGTAACGGTAACGGTAACGGTAACGGTAACGGTAACGGTAACGGTAACGGTAACGGTAACGGTAACGGTAACGGTAACGGTAACGGTAACGGTAACGGTAACGGTAACGGTAACGGTAACGGTAACGGTAACGGTAACGGTAACGGTAACGGTAACGGTAACGGTAACGGTAACGGTAACGGTAACGGTAACGGTAACGGTAACGGTAACGGTAACGGTAACAAACAAACAAACAAACAAACACACACACACACACACACACACACAAATACGTGACAGAATAGGCCCGTTATTATATAGCATGATATGTCGAGAAAGAGAGTATTAGGGATTCTATGGAGGCACAAATAAATAAGTTAAATAAAAACAGTTTGGCACACTTAAAGGCATCACCCCACGAATCTGAGGTGGTACGGATTTCAGGTGGAGTGCTCGTATACGGGATCGTAGATGATGTAGAGGTGAGTGATTCTGTCCATTTCTTGCTAGTTGCCGTAAAAAACGGCCCGGAAGATACGGCTTCGAGCGTTCCTTCGCGCTATTTTCCACAAGGAGTTCGATTGGAGCGCGCCAGCCGTGTGCACACGCCGCATCTTCCGGGACGTTTTTTTACGCCAATTAGCAAGAAATGGACGGAATCACCCACTTCTCCATAATCTACGATCCCGTATACGGATACTCCACCTGAAATCCGTACTACCTCAGATTCCTGGGGTGATGCCTTTAACTAGGTGGCGTTCTTAGTAGACTGTCCCCATATAGACTACAGCTGTCGAAATTGTAGTGATTTACATAGATGTGATTGTCACATGAATCATTATGTATTCCCAATTCGGTGAGGATATCAAGCAGATGTTCCCGTTTTTACTGTATGTACATTGCTTCGAATTCTGTATTTCTCTTTGTATTAAAAAAAATGTTTGTGACAATGTAGAAGTACTTAGGTATGCAATCGTGTCAAAACGACCTGAAGCTTGGTGCAACGGAAGTGGTTACGATCGATGTGAGACCTTCGCTAACTCCAATCGGAGTGCAGAGGTAGGAAATGGTCCCGCTGTGCCACTCGCAGCCGCTTACTTAATTTACCGCAGGATTCAGGTCGTTTTGACTCCGAAGCAGCATTAATTTTTGAGAGGATAGAAAGAACAGTGGAGGCTTTGTGTTACATCGAATCCTGGGTTTCTGTTACAGGGCTGCACCTCAACCTAATTCAAAGCATGCATTTTAGAAGTGCAGTTCTAGGGCAGTGGCAATTGGCAGCAATTTACAGTCCTCTGTGTAGTGTATCAATTTCAGTTGACTCACAAACTGTAGAAAAGTGCTTGGAAATTAAAGAAAGTGGTGGTCCCAGACTTTCTGTAGCTCGTTTGCCCGAACACGAACATTTTGCATTGTACAGATCAGGTTGGAGAAAATCACCTGTGTTTAAACCCGAACAAATCACCAGAAATCAGGTGTTACACCTCTTGGGAATTTACCAAGACTTCTAACCGTTAGACCATGCTAAGAACCTATGTGCAATTGTATTGCTGTCATTTAAGATTTCTCCGCACTGAAAAAAGTGAAAAGTAAAGAAGCTAAGAAAATCGCCGTGTGAAACCGTCAAGAACTTTCGAACTGTTTCGCTCCCGGTCCCATCATCAGTGAATGAAATGAACGGTAAATCAGTGCACAGTTGATTCTAGCAACAATGTTGGTCTCAGTTCTAGTGGAGAAATACAACTGCCATTTCACATACACTGTTACCACTTGCAGTTCGAAAATCTGGTCCCTTATTTTGATCTCTAACAGGAAACAGTTAAGTGAAGCGGTGGTCTTTCACCAATATTTAGAAAGATGAAGGTGTCTACCCAGAAAAACGGAATGCGAAAATCCATGTACAGTGGTTTTCTCCGCTCTGTTTATGCAACCACATTTCGGTCTCAAATACTTTTAATACAAGTTACAGGTGCAAGTTCATGTATAACGCTACGAAAAACGCGTCACACTGACCTCGGTGGACCGTGTCGACTGCAGTCCACTCAGATTATCGCGTATTCTTGCTTTCTGCACAGTTTCTTCACAACCATAGCACAATGGGGTTAAAACAACCTGACTCATGGTTCTGTAACTCGTACCATTGGTCAGAGCAGCCAGACTTGTGATGCAATTCTGTAAGCGGTTGCGTTTGTGATGGAAAACGTCGCAAGCTCAACATCGGGTGCTGGCTTGAACTTCTTCATGTGTCTCCGCCATTTCGAACGCGATATTATGCAGTTGTACAACTCCTTAGGTCCTTTTGAACAAACTATGGGCAGTTCCGTCTGACCTTTCCTGGCAGTACCTTCGTGCAACCCTTACAGGAAGATCATCCATTGCTTTTGAAAGACAACTCTCATGTTAGTCACTGTGCCGTTACCAGCTTATACTTTTTAAAGCTTAGGACATGATTCCGTATTTTCTCTATGCTGAGAAGATCCTGTACCCACCAGAATTCAGTACCAAAGAATATCCGCATACCCAACCGTATATCCTCAGAATAAGGGTCATGACATAACATGCTGTTCAGGGTTCCTGCCTGATAGATTACAGTATTACAGGGTGACTGGTAGTCCTTTATGACTCCTAGCGTCACTGTCACCACTTCTCTGCACAAGAAACCATTTAAAACAAGCAATATTGACATCGATAGGCATCGAATGACAGTTCAAATCCGCACTTTTCGCCTGTGTTTTGGGAATATCATTAGTTTCCCGGGAGAAAAAGAGAGAAATGGATCGATGAGAAGCGAAGAATTGGGGAAAACTCCACATAGCACCTCTAATTGTTATTTGTTGTTTGCTGTTACTGATTAATTTATCGCAGCACAGACCGTGCACGAAATGCCAGCGTAGCATGATCCGCCACCCCTTCTCAGAGCGCTTATCAGCGAATCGATCGATAGTGTTCGTATTCAGATCCAGGATGAGGCCATTCCCGTATGAAGCTTAGCGTAAGGACGTTCGCGACAGAATTTCGTGCCCGCTCTTCTGTGATCTTAGCATAATGAGCTTAATGAGCGACAGAATGCTCCTACCGTTTCATTTGGAATGTTTCAACGTAATCGCCGACGGTGTTTAACAAATGACTCACGACGATGTCGTGTCACGCATCCAAGGACTGCAAACAGCGCAAAGCGCCTCAGTACGGACGCAAGTGGCGAAGGCGGACAACTGGCCAACGACCTCCTCAACCACCAGCCATCCCTACATCCTGAGGAACCCAAGCCGAACTTGCAGCTCGAAATTGATTGAGATTGATCAGCGAGCCAACAGTCAGCGAGCGGCAGAGCGCAGACACATCAGCATCGCCCGAAGTCCAGTCGATAGTCGTGGGTGGACCGGTTGTGCGCGGCGAGAGAGCGTGTATCCACGAGAGACCACGACGAGCAGGAGTTAGGGACGTAGACAACGAAAAGGGCGGACGTTCGGGTGGCGCTCAGACGGCTGTGGAGGCCCATAACGGTGCCGTTTCCCCCTTTCTCTCCTGCATAGGGTGGACGGATCCGTGCTTGTGTTGGTGGTCGTCCACTCTCCAGTGTTGTTTGTCTGAGCCGTGATCGCGCTTATCTGTGACTGTAAACGGTTGCTGGGCACTGCGTTACGCCTTCGTGTTTCGCCGTTCACGATGTTGTTTGTAGATTCGCGGGCGCTGAGTCCGGTTTCTTTATGTTCTTGGGCTAGATGTTGCCGCTGACCTAGTTTTCCCATTCGAAACGGGCCTCCTTTTTTCATTATTGATTGTCAGGGCAACTGAGACCGGCTCGCGTTTGCCACTTTGTGAGGCTTATCTTGGCGAGCGCTTGTATGTTGAAGCGAACAATCTATTTTGATTCGTAGTTCCGTTCGCTCGCCAATACATTCCATCCTTCGATCATCACTAGATCACCAGCTGCATTCATTCGCCGCTTTTTTTGTCATGGAATTTCGCTTCGAACTTCTGCTGTTTCGAATCTTTCACGCCGTCTTTTACGTACTAGTCTGATACCATAAATATTCTCTTTCTTAAACTGTTTATCTCAAACTTTGAACCTTGCATTTCCTCACGTTTTTCAAGGGCTATTGCATCACTTTAGTTGGACGACCGGTATCAGAGGGATCTTAAGAAATGAATGCATAGAGGAATCATCCAGTTCAAATGTGCGAATCTTTTTTTTTTTCAGGATCTCCTTGACACTTGGAAAACCCGTCTACTTTTACTGGGAGTGCCAGTTGTGCATGTTCTTGCACCCAACAAACTTCGTAAGATACTGCGATTTTATGCTCGACAACCCTCAGGAAGGTTAGTGGTTCGCTAGTTATTTGTTACTATTTCCAACATACCTCGCGAGTTGGATTGCGTAAGTAACACTATATTTTCTATCTTTGAAAAAAACATTCTGAATTGTCTGGATTTACAAGAAGCATTTAAAGGCACCACCCCACGAATTTGGGGAGGTGCGGGTTTCAGGTGGGGTGTTCGTATACGGGATCGTAGATTAAGGAGAAAGAGATGATTCCGTCCATTTCTTCCTAATTGCCGTAAAAACTGCCGGGAAGATACGGCTTCGGGCGTCCCGGGGCGCATTTTCTAGAAAGAGTTCGGTTGGAGCGCGCCAGCTTTGTGCACGCGTCGCATCTTCCGGGCCATTTTTACGGCAGTTAAGAAGAATGGATGGCATCACCCTCCTTCCCATAATCTACAGCCCCGTATAGGCATAAACCACCTGAAACCCGCTCCATCACCGGTTTCGTAGGGTGATGCTTTTAACGAATGTTACTATGGATGGTAGAACGAGGAAATATCACTTTTTGTTAATGGGGGGACGCAAGACGCAAGCACTTATCTTTGTCTGGGTGGAAACAACGTGGTCTCCGTAAAGTAACAACTTTCCTATCTTGATGCATACTCTCTCCTCTTCGGCTCAATCGCGTTTGGGAGGACAAACACAAGATGTGTCCAGATAGTATTCGAAATTCTACAAGGTAGTCAAATAGTTTAGAGCAGTCTCAAGAGCAGATTGACTTATTACAAATCACATCTTTTCCTTGTCATTCTTCGTTAGCCTAGGGGTGCTTTGGTTGAAGACAGCCTATGACGATTTCTTTTTCAGTGGGTTTTGCGGACGGATCGATAATGACTATCAGTATAGCTGCCCGCTGATTAATAATATATATCAGAAGTGAAGTCGTGATCGTAAATATTGGTCGTCATCGCCAAAAACGTGGTAGTATTAAGTACAAGGGGACAAGAATTCGAGGAAATTGTAGTTAGGGGAGGGGCACTCAGTGGCGCTATTATTTCTAGACGCCCTGTCTTACTTTTTTTCTTTTAGTAACTTTATCTTACATGTCATAGATCGTCAGATCGTCTCTAAGACTAATACTTTTGCCTTAGGATCTGATTGATTCAGTTATTTACTTCCAGAAATAAGGGCGTCACTGAATGGCCCCGGCAACTACATTTTACCTCAAGAATTCTTGTTCTCTTATAAAGAAATAATAAGGAAGAGAAGTCTTTTTCGACATCAACTATCTTTTAGCTCAGTGCCCTCTTCAATCATCACATCTTCAGCACGTTTATTAGCGTGGTGCTTTTTAACAAGCTATAGTTACTAGGTACTGTAGCACTTGAAAAGGAAGCTGTTGTCATTCGTTAGCTACTAATGTAAGATCTGAACTGTTCCCATACATTCGTATTATATGATTTTGCTGTTAATGCAGAGAATGGACTAGTGTGTTTGTGTTACTACACTTCATTTAGTGCAAAATGATTTCGTTTTGGTAGGCTACTTTGTTTTCGGAGAGGCGGGTAGATCAGTAAAACGCATTCATGTTTAATTGTTTAAAGCCAGCATATCACTAATCCGAGGAAGACACGGAGAGGGAATGCGCAAGAAAACTAGACATGGGGTTGTAGATTGCGGGATCAAGGGTGGTTCCGTTCATCTCTCCCTGATCATCGTAAAAAACCAAAACCACTTCTTTTATTACGAGGTGCGTTAGAGGGCTCCACTATACACGCTCCTATCCCCTTAGCAGCCTATTCATGGGGTTTACTTGAACAGGATACTCGTCTTCAACGTCGTTCCTTACGACGATCAGGGAGAGATGAGTGGAAGCACTTTGAAGATTGGAAGCATCCCTAGTCCCGCAATCTGCGACCTTAACTCTATATTTTCCCGCGGATTCCTTCACCACGACTATTTCCTGGTATGCTGCCTTTAATGCGGCGGATTTGCGTAGTTCGAGGATATGCGATTATTTCTCTTTTTTCAACGTATAAAGTGTAATTGGAATTCGAGCCGTATAGGTCACTTTGAAGAGTTGCAGTTTTTTTTTTGTGAAAAACATGTTTCCAAGTTTGTTTTGTGAGATTGAAGTGTACATTGTGGTATGGTTCATTCGCGACTTGCGTTGGCCACGTTCGGTTTGTTTATGCTTGGCAATCCAACCGCTGAGGGTCGGTTCATTGCATGTTATTATCTCTCTGGTGTGCTTTCATGATGCGAGTTCCAGGGAGGTTGTCAAGAAAAAGAAAGAAACTGAAGACTAGCGAATCGTTAGCGTCGTTTTTCCCCGACGCCATTCTTTGCGACACCGAAATCGTATGCAATTTGCATCGCGATATACTCTTCCAAGATTGTAGTAATTATTGTAAGTGCTTAAGAATAAATTTTAGACAGCACGAGAATTTGTTCTGTGGTTTTCTTTAACAGACGAACGGCAATTAGCTCACAATGGCTCTCAATGTCAACCGTGCTGTAACCGATCCATTCTACCGCTACAAAATGCCGAAATTGCTTGCAAAGGTGAAGTTATTGCACACTAAAGAAAAGCATATTTGCGCTTAATGAAGTGGTGGGGTTCTTCTTGTTATTTTAAAGCTTTTTCGAAGTTTTTCCAATAATCACAAAGAACTGAATAGTAGAACCATGCATTTGCTTGGCTTTAGAAGTTGATCATGTGTATTTCGTTTAGGTCGAGGGGAAAGGCAACGGAATCAAAACTGTTGTTGCGAATATGTCTGATATAGCTAAGTCTCTTGAACGCCCACCTATGTGTAAGTTTCTCATTTTTCGGACACGGATCCACCTTCGGCATCTGATCAATTTCAGATCCGACCAAGTACTTCGGTTGTGAACTGGGCGCACAGACCAACTATGATGCGAAAAACGAGCGTTACATAGTGAATGGTGAGCACGACGCTGCGAAGCTCCAAGATATTCTGGATGGCTTCATAAAAAAATTTGTACTCTGTCCAGCATGTGAGAATCCGGAAACTGCGTTGGTAAGTTAGTAAAATATAAGTAAACCTAGTTGTTACATAAGATTTAAATACATTTGAATGAATGTAACAATTTATTACTCGCGTCTTTTTTCAACCTTATCCATCATAAAAGAATTTGAACATGTTTAGTCAGTACGTCGCAATCAGATTCACAGCAAGTGCAAAGCGTGCGGACATGCATTCATTATCGATAGTCGACATAAGCTATCTACATATATCCTCAAGAACCCGCCCAAAGTTGAGGTTGACTTCTGTAAGTTTTGTTCGTCGGTTCATTTTGAACCATAGTTTGGAATCAGCTAGCTTTTTCAGCTAAGGACAGCAAACAGAACGGCAATGGACATGTCAAAGAAGAGGATCTTGGAGTGGAAGCTAATGGGGATAGGGTAATTTGAATTAGTATTTCTTTCCACTATCGTACCTGACTATTTTATGCCGTATTGAGTCGACTGCTATTGTAGAACAGCTCTAACGATGATGATGATGACGATTGGGCACCAGAGGAAGACGAAGCAGTGAACACTAAACTAGCTGCAGGAATTGGAAAGCTGGTAATCGATAAGGACCTCGACAAGAGTATTGAGGAACGCTTGGACATGCTGCATCGTTTCTTCCTTGATGCGAAGGAAAAAGGAACTGTTGGCGATGGAAAGGTCGGTGCTCCCATTACATCATACAGTGCTGTTTTTTGATAAGGTTGAAAAGTACGAATTTGTATGGGTTTCTTGTTTTCTTTCAAAGTAAGTAGTCTATTAAGAGGGATTTTGCTTTGTTGTTCGTAAATGTGTAACGCCTTTGGGGTTTTCAACTCAGTAGGGACGAAGTTCGTCGCTACATAATTTATTCATTTCCTTTTGAAGGCTTTGGCCGATGAAGCGGAGCGTCTAGAACTCAAACAAAAGGCGCCGCTTCTTCTTGCTGATGTCCTTTTGGATCAAAACATAATCAAGGATCAAATGGCGCAGATCAGAAACAATAGAAAAACGTTACTAAGATTTACGCTTGGTGATAGGAAGGTATGGATCTATTTTCTAGAGCTGCTTTTCCTCAGTAGGACTCACAGTTGTGTGCAAGCATCTGAAAAGAAGTTAATTTAGGCGCAACGCTACCTTTTGGGTGGTATCGAACAACTTATTATAAAACATGAAGCAATATTATTACCGAAAGCTGCTCACATAATCAAAGCCCTCTACGATAATGATATTTGCGAGGAGGAAGCCATCCTTGCTTGGGGTGAAAAGGTGAGCGTTCTGTGAAGGTTTCAAGATAGTAGTCACTCTGTTCTAGCATTTCTCGCTTTAGAGTTGTTAGACACTTTCTCCCGACTCTGCAGCAGAGTTTTGGAAATTGTTGTAAATCGCAGTCAATCTCTACAACTAAGCTGTATGATGATTTATGAACTACTGGAAGTGCTTCAACATTTCAGCCGTCGTCGAAGTATGTTACAAAGACACAATCTAAAAAGATTGTCCAGAAATGTGAAGCAGTCCTCACGTGGCTCAGAGAAGCTGAAGAGGAAGATGACGACGAAGAAGAATCTGATGACGAAATTGACGTAAGTTGGACAATTTTTGTTTTTATTTCCTCGTTTTTATAATTATGCCATTCTAGTTCGATGATCGTGCACAAAAGAAAAGCGTGTACGCGGAAAAGGCAAAGGTGCAAGCTGGAGCGAATGAAGACATCAAGGTTCAAGGCGATGATGGCGTCGAAATCGATATTGATGACATTTAATGTTCTTGAATTCACAGAAGAAAAGTTTCCTTAATGCTCTGATTATGTAGCCGTGATACTTTTCCTCCTGCTTCCAACTTAATTTCTGGATTAAGTGTGCTTCACCGTTCCATTGGTGTGTCCACTATGATTTTCTTGTCTCGTTTTCACCTGTAATTCTAGCCTGTGGTTCTGTATGGAATATTTGGTCGAGTATGTTATTCTGAAATGTGGAGCAATTATGAATAGTTTCAGTGCTGTTTTCAGTTGCAAAATTTCCCTTTTTGTGTTGTGATGAGCGAAGCCTGGGAACCTAAATAAAAAAAATTCTAGTAAGCTAGACTTCGTGTCATCTTCAGAGATCGGTTATATACGTGCAAGTTACTGTACCGGTGAAGTAAGTATCTAATGGACGTAGTGGTTGCTTATAGGGTGTTGATTTGTCTAATTTCCTGACTAGTTTGCTTGAAGCTATCCTGTGAGACGAAACGTGGGATTCATTTTCTCGAGTGAGTCGTATAGATCTTTGCTATCGTAGGAACTCGTTATTTGTAACTACATTTTATGGTTTGTAGCTATGCGAAATTCCTCCGTAACAACTTTTTCAACAGGTTTCATTCTGGACTTTCGAAAAAGCGGTTGTACTCAGACTTAAGTGTAGCACTGGTACTTGCTTGCTGGTTGTTGATTTTGCTTTTCGAAAATCGAGCATTCAGCTTGGTGCCACCAACTGCAACTTCGACTTTCGACATACCCGCGCGAACGAAGAAAATTCGATATTCATGGAGCGTTGATATTCTCAACCTCCAGCTCCGAAGATTGCACTCTTTCGTTTACTTCTGCAAACAGTACAGGATAGCACTTTTCGTTTTTTAATTTATATTCCATTTAGCCTTCGTACAATCTTTAATTCCATATTTCTTTTGATGTGCTATAGATTCAAAATCACCTGACCACATTAGCATGTAAATGCTTCACTTCGCTAATCGTCTTTGACTTTAGGTTAGTGAACAAATTCGTTTGGTAAATTTTGCAATAATTTTGGCGAAAAATCTGCAATTTAGTTGCCTAGGTTACTACTAACTAGAAAAATTCTTCAAACATGTAAAACCTTTAAACAAAGGAAGTGTTTCGTAAATCGTAAGCCATAGACGAAAGTATTAGTTCTTACTATAAATACTATTCAGCAGCATTTCCATTAAATTATTTGGTTGGACGGATAAATTAAAATATATGGACAAGTAGTAAGGATACAAGTAAACAACGAAAATGTACAGGGTACAATATTGCATATTTATGATATTGCAGATTGAAATGTGGTGTTTCTTTCTTTTGTCTCTGGGAAACTCTTTTTGGTTTGAGTATTTGTCTCGCGCTGCAGCACCCCGCTTCGCTGTTCTTTGTGAAATGATATTCGCTTTTTTTTTACTTTCTGTTGTAGGTGAGAAGATTCTTCATTGAAAACAGCGATAGTGGAAACGAACTGCGCTCCTCTCCAGTTTCGTTCCTTCAGGAATTTCCTCGCATACGAACATTATTGTTATTAGTTATTTATTAATTTAGCACTTGACTGCAAATCTTTTATACTTTTACTGTCCTTATTTTAATGTACAAGCAGAAACTAGTTTTTCGCTCGTTCATTTTTTTTCATTGTACGTTTATAATTGATATCCTTTTCAAGAACACCACCATTTGATGGGAACTCGCCGCGTTTCTTCTCCAAATGGCGATTTTACCTTGTTTTTCACCATTCAAAGCCCATTTTCCAATTTCCATCCATGTCGATTTCAAGAAACAGCTATGGATGGTTCGAGAAGAAAGTTCTCCTGCGTTGAACAGTACTACATGTGAGTTTCTGTGATGTATTTCGAAAGGCAAGGGCACAAATTCTTCACTGCACCTCATCATGAATTGTATTTAGTGCTGGGAAATTTCAAAAAAAGCAGCCTAGTAAATTTTGATGACAAAATCAACTTTCAGGCTCCTAGTGGGGATTTGAGTATGCTTTCTTTTTTTCTGTAATTATGTGAGGCTTTGGTCATTTGTTCATCTGTTCAATATTAAATTTTGGGTCCATTAATCATTTAACCTGATTTTTGGTTTCTGACGTGGATATTTGATGATGACATGATTTTTTTTTTTTGCTTTAAACAGTTGGTATTCATCACGAAAAGGAGATTTCAAGTGAGGCGCTGGTTTTGCGACATCCTTGCATGACTGTTACTTATACAGGTACAGCAAGGCTCTGTCTGCTGGTGACAAGACCGCCGCAGAACGCATTATGTCGGAACGAGATCCGAAGAAAATGAAACGTATTGGTATGGAGGTCGTCGGCTTTAATCGCGAATTGTGGGTGTTCCTCTTTCCTATTTTGCTCTGTTTTCTTTATTTTATTTATTGTTTTGGTAAGCTCAGGTGGGGTTGTAGTCCCCATTTCTTCGACAATCCCACCAGGGTATTCCAGTCTTTCTAAGTATTCGATTTCAAGTAACCCTAAGTCGCATTTGGTAGTAAACGTGATTGAGCTATAGAAACTAAACAGTTTTGTTTTCGTCAGGAGTCTGGTTTCGCTCTTTTTTGTATTATTGAAGTTACCTTTTGTTTGACCTTAGGTTATCCTCTAAACTCCATTCGAACATGTGCGGTGTAATTCACATCTGAAGTAGACATGCACAATAATAATTTGTTGAAGTTTGCTTATATGCGGAAGTTATTTGTTACAGCATTTAGCTCGGAAAAGAGTAATTATTTGTAGCTGATGTCAAATGTTCCAATCTTCTTAAACAACTGTTGAACTGCGATCTTTCTTTTTGAGCATTTCCAAAAAATTTCATGTGGGACTCCATGAGCACAGCAGTTATGTCAACTGCGCTCGAAGCGAAGTTTACGCAGGACGCTCGGCTTCGACACATGCTTTTTTTGACTCATGGATCACGTCTTGTCGAGTGTTCACCTTCCGACGTCATTTGGGGAATCGGTGAGTTTCATTTGTTTTTGCTTTTATTTCTTCATGATTGTTTTTTTTTATAGTTTGGATGCCGCGGTAAATTGAGCCTCTCATATATCTTCCTTTTACAATTTCGTTTTTCCTGGATACAAGAGCACTTAATGTTCTTAATGTTGGGGCGTTCTTTCCAGTAATCTCGTGACACTTCTGGGAAGACAAAATCTGAAAGGAATTGAAAAGCTTCACCAAATGTAGTGTTTGCGGCAGATAGGAAAATGTCGGCTTAGGGCAGAGCGCACATTCTAGGCACCTTTTCGCGTGGAAGCATTGATTCATCTGTCAACTGTGTCGATGTTACTGATTTCAGATTCGCTTTTAAGGCTGTGTAACCTTACTGATGAGGGTATTGTTGTGTTCTGACCTCAAATACTATAACCAGTTTGTGGCGAAGTAGCAGTTTTATCGATGCGTTGATTTTTCGTGCAGAGTGATTATAGCCGTTCATTGTCGCAAACGACAAAGTAGGCAAGCCATACCATTCCCTCCAGAAAGTGAATGTCCGAACCAGACTCATTCTTCTACGTAGGCCTTCAAGAATTTAGCAAAAGAACAATATCTGGTTGCTGAATTACTAAGATTCATCCTAAGATTTGTTGCTATGTCCAATTAGAGTAAAAACGAAAAATATGGCTGTTCCTTTGTAATTTTCTGAAAACTCGACATCGTTGAGGTTGAAATCTTGACTGAAGATGACGAGAATTTGTCAACAGTAAGATTGTAGAAAGGATATTTGGTTTTCTAATTCTTATATTAGTTTGCCTTGTTTAATCGAATTACATTTATAGAAATCTTGACCTTTTTTGTCGTCCGAAAGGATCAAAACTTTCACTATAAACTAATATAGTAACAATGGAACTGTATGTTCCTCTTTTAAAAATTACTTTTGTCAGTCTAGTACACCTGCTGAAACTCAACATTTTTTCGGCGTTGTCCTGCACTACTTTCGTTAAAATTGGTAGAGTTGAGCCTTTAAAAAGACACATCTGGTTGTGCTGCTCTGCGCACTCTCTCTTCCGTACCCTTTCATCTCTCCCTTTCTTTCCTTCTCTTTATTCCCTTTCCAAGATATACCCATTTCATGATAATAGTCATAATTCTATGATGTTAACTGTAGTTTCTTGACTTCTTAGGCGATAACTGTAGGGCAAACTACGTTATGTAAATACAGAATCATCTGTGCGCGTATGGTAAGCTCAGGTCTTCCGATCAACAGCCCGGACGCTGTGAATCCGTCTAGATGGCGTGGGAAGAATCGCCTCGGCAGCCTAATGGACGCCGTGCGTGAAAAGTTATGGACAAATGATGAATACAGGTATTGAATTTCTCGGATCAACATAGCACATTCTGCTCATATACTATAATGAAAATTTGTGTGTTTACTTTTTCTGTTGTACTTAAAGGCAGCACACCACGAATCTGAGGTAGTGCGGATTTCATGTGGAGTATTTGTACACGGGATAGTAGATTATGGAGAGGGGTGTGATTCCGTCCATTTCTTCCTAATTGCCGTAAAAAGCGGCCCGGAAGATGCTCGCGTGCGTTCCAATCGAACTCCTTGTGGAAAATAGTACGCCGGAACGCTCGAAGCCGTATCTTCCGAGCCGTTTTCTGCGGCAATTAGGAAGAAATGGACGGAATCACCCTTCTCTCAATAATCTACGATCCCGCATACGAATACTCCATTTGAAATCCCTACCACCTCAGATTCGTGGGGTGATGCTTTTAAACAAATGTATTGGATTTGTGAGATTGGGTCAGTAAGAGTATAATGGAAGAACGTATAATATTTTCTAGCAAAATTTCCGAATTTCATTACCGAAAAAATGAAGAAGAGATGACTTGAAATTCAAATGTTGGTTTTTATGTTTATTAAAATTTCTTAGTAAGAACAGGTCCACCCCAACAACACCCCGGATCCAGAAATATCAGGATGGTCCTGAGGCGATATAAATCTTTGTTGAGGCGTGGACCAATTTTAAATTTTTAAAATTAAGGGGGTAAAATACATCTGGAATACAACTGCCTACCTCTCCTAATGAGCCTCGTATATTTTTTTCCTGCAAAATAATCATTTCGCTTGTTGTTAGAAAATAGTGGACTTGTTCATCTCCACTGTTTTTCATGTATTAAAGCGGTAAGACAGTAGGAATGTGATTTAGGTCGCAACGTGAAGAAGTCGAGGCGCAGATGAATTTGTTCCCCGGTTATGCAGATCTGTATTTTTCTTCGAATATAACCAGGTGTTTAAGTTTTATTGTTTACGAATACCATTTTAACCAAGTCTTTCTCTTGGAACCCTCCACAAACTCCCAAATATACAATTCCTTGATGGAAATTGTTGGTTAATTGTTTCTTTAAGAAGTCGTCATAGCACTGACGGTGCTGTTGAAGCGAAAAGCGACGAAATTCATGAGAACGTGCGGCGACGAGGTTCTGGCGATTCTCTTCGCGCCAAACGACGTGCGCAAGCTGAAGAAGAATTAATTGAAGCCGTGTGTGTGGAGAAGCGACGCCGTAGTGAACATGAAAGTTCTGACACAAAGAAAATAGAAACCCTAAGGTGAGCGGATGATTACAAATTATTGGACTTTCTTTTTCACAGCTCCTCATTTGATTTTTTTCCAGTGCGGTAGCTACTAGTCAAGTACACTCAACAGAGTGTAGAAATGGTTCCTCATCAATTCAACCACTACAAAACGTGGCACGACCTATTTCAACTGAAGGAAATAACAATAATGCTTGCAAATCAGCGGGACAAAAAATAAACAAGTCGCAAGCGCTGCTAGACGTTGTGGACCATTCTATTCAAGAAATACTGCTCCCTGGAGAGGGTGCTGCAGCAGTGACAGTGTCCGAAGCAGTCGTGACTACTGACGATACAAATACTAACATACAAGTGGAGGCTGCGGAAAGGCTAAGGAAGATTCCTGCTACTGAAGACACTGAAGAAGTCATACGACCAGAGGACTTAGAGTTCAAGAATGGAAGGGGTGGATCAGGACGAAAGCGAACTGCGGAGAAAAGGGAGGTTAGTGAAAACGAAATTCTTTCTTTCTGTCCGTCGGTTAATTGTCATGCGTGCCATTCACGGCCATTATTAACAGTCACTACAACAAAGGAAAACCCTTCATTGACGTGTTTTCGGAATCTTGAAGTATCCATGGCACTAGTAAACACCAAAGGATAGGTTTCAACGAATTAGTTTCCAGAAACTAGGTGTGCGCAATGTTTTTCTCTTTAAATTAAAGTTGGGTGGAGCTAAGTATTAGCTGTTTTCCCTGATTTAAGTAAAATAACTCTGGGCGTACACAAGAACAATAGAGCCATCTTTATTCCATGTATCATGAGTAAAATGTATTAAGTAGATAACGCTTCTGATTCTGACAACGTCGTAAATAGCAGATAGTTTCTAACTAACTTTTATGAAAAAAAAAACTAGAAAAGTGATGTGAAAGGGATTTCAGGCAACAGATGTTCCTAAGGAGAAACGTAGAAAGCGAGGAGACAGTGGCACGTTAAGTCGTTCACGCTCAACGCACAAAAAAACACGATCGCGGTCGTCACCCAAAAGGTCTCAAAAAGATAATGGAGAACGTGTGAGAGGCAGAAAAAGTGGTCATAAGGAACGCACTCGTAAAGGTATAGTAAACTTCATTTATGTGTTCGTTATGATTTCATTTTCTTGGTTTTACTTGATAAACTGTCCTAATTTATGGTCTTAAGATGAGAAGAACGATGAAGAGAAAAAATCTCATAGGCGGAGAAGGAGCAGTGAAGAAAAATCAAGAACAAGAAGCAGGAGCCGATCAGGAAGGAAGGATTCCATCAGAAACGGTTCGTAAGCGTAATAGAGTTAATGTTTTCTTCACCTAAAGCCCAGGTATTTACTTCACCTAAATCCCAGGTAATGATTAAAATTTTAAAAAATCACATATTCAAAAACTTTGCGTAATGGAAGCGACAAGCCATATGCATTTTCATAGGGTTCTTATTAAAATAATTGTGTCGCGCTCTTTTTTTTATGTAGACCCGTGGTGCAAGATGTTCTACAGAACTTTTGAGGATTTTCTTACTGAAAAAGCTTTTTTCTGGTCGCTTCAAAGATGCCCCAAAGTTACCATTTTTAGTAGTAGAGGCTTTTTTTTGGTCAGATTTAATTATTCTTCAGACACCAAACGTAAACATGGGTCCTCATCTGAACATACGAGAGATGTAAGGAATGAGGAGAAGAATAAGACAGTTGAAGAGAAGAAGGACTCAAAACCAGGTAGAAGAAAAAAAAAACTCGGAACTCTATTAACATCTTGCTTTCTTGTTTCACATCTTTGTCCAAACTTTTCGTCTCGTTTTTGTGGATCTCAAAGAACTAAATTTGGACAGATAATCTCATCTCCACTGGCCCTTCTTGGTTTCGTCAGCAAAGACTTCACCTCTTGTATTTGGCTCCGACTTGTAGTTCTTTATTTCAAATCTGTAGATATCTGTAGAATTGTTTTCTTTTTGTTTTAGATTACAATTTTCCGAATTTTGAAATATTAAAGTCCACGAACTATCTAAGGTATTCAGGAAATTCTGTTCCAACATCACTTACCACAGCCGTAAGACCTGCAGAAGAGGAGATGTTTGGTCCACCAACGGTTGCCTTTTCAAAAGCAGAAAAAGTATGGTATTCACTGTGTTTGTTGCATTGATGAGAAATAGTGGGGATGTATTTCCCACTTGAATAAGTGCTGTTATGTTAGTTTTTTAATGGATCTACTATTTGTAAAGGATACATACGAAATTTGGGAGATATGTAATAACATTCTAAATAGCTAACTGAATAACTGTATTGCAATTATCTTACAAGAGCTTTGAAAAAGTTGTCCTGTCACTTCAGTCGTCTTTATAACCTTACATGCGATAGTCGGAGCCGTGCTCCGACCCCTTTCAGTTTTGGACAGTTGGCGAACGGGCCCCTATACTTCTGGACGGTTGGCGAAGGGATCCTCATCATTTGAGCTGCATCCCATGAGCAAGACTCCCTTCACCTGAAGAAGGTCCGGATCCTATCCTATCGCACCTAGGTTCATACGCGCTAACGTCCTCTCGAAATTTTTTGAAAGGATCGTGAAAGCTTGTTACAAATTCCAAGTCTTCATTGATGTAGTCCAGACGATTCTATTCAATCTCAACTACTCACGTATCTATGCATTACATTTTAACGTACCAATCCTAGCAAACCATGAAGAGCTGCACTTCGTAAAGAATTAAGCGGGTTTGCTTATCGTAGAAAGTAAATTTCTTGCTAATCATTGAATTTTCCTGCAAACTTGCCATAGTACAGTTCCAGGGAGCAGTTGACACCAATCTGAAACTGTTTACTGCAAAGTGTTTGGAGTGTTTACGTATCTGTGTCGTGGGATTGGATCCCATGGAATATTTGTATAATTAATTATTTCTTCAAAGATATTTCTCTACCAAATAAACAAACCAAATACATCTGGATGTTTCAACTCGTTGGTTCAAAATAATCGCTATCATCTGTTTAGATGAACAACCTTCTCAATCGAATGAAAAAGAAGCAGTCACTACAATCGGGACAAATCAAATGATTTCATTTTTTGGGTATCTTGTACGTGTACGCTACATGTTTTCGTGTTCCACATCCTGTATAGTATGATCGAATTGTTGTTACCTACACATGCCTTTCATCCCTTCGTGTAAAGTCACCCATCTCCTTGCCCCACAGTAGGGGCTTGTTGATTGTGTTTCAGTTGTTCGTGATTACATGGGCATTTGTTGTTTATTTAGTGGTTATTCTTTTTCACAAGTTAAGAATAGTTGCCAAGTTTCTCTTTGTAAAGATGACACTGTGATCAACGACACAAACACCTTCACTCTTACATCTGTTCTCATATTTTATTTATAACAATGGAACTATACTGTTGGTATTCTTTATGTTGTCAGTTTGGTCTCATTCTGTCCTGAATTTTGATTGTTCCACCAGATTACCGTCTCAAGGTCATCCGTCTCTTGTAGCAATTCAGGTTTCACCTGTTGTGTTGTGAGCGAATTTCCTTCAGGACTAAGTCGTGGTTTTGTATCCTAATGCTAAGACAATCAACACCAACATCTAGCTTCAATACAGCTAAACCATACAATTCTTCCTCATTTGTTTATTAATTAATGAAATTCACCGATTTTCCATTTCACAGATGCAAGGAAAAGCCACCACATCAGAAACATGAAATTATGCTGGGAGGGCTACATTAGAGCTCCTGCTAAATTTAGCAGAGCAAATTTCAAAAACAAGCTTTGCAACAAACAAAGATGGTAACAGGTTAAAATGATAAATTCTAAAGCCACGAAAAGAGGTTAACGAGTTGGGTAGCAGTCTCATAAAGATAACCGACAAAAGTCGCACATTCTGGTTTCTATATTGGAGCTGCACTGGTCTTTTGCAGAGTTCGATAATAATTACAATACACCGCCTTAGTGGTTGAAGAATTGTCCAAAAAGTTTCAATAACACGTTATGAACAACACATGGAAGCTCGAACTATTGGCCCACATACAGTACATGAGACGAATGTATAATTCAAAAACGATAAGAAAAAGAAGGATCCGTGCGGGATCTCACATGAACGGAGACGTCAGTATCAGGAACACCTGTTTGCAAATCCGTGAGTAAATCTGAACGAGACAGTGCAGAAAATGAGGCAGAACGAACAGAAACGGTATCCACCAACCTGATACTGAGCATAGAAAGAAGCGAACCAAAACATGTACTGGCCGATGATTTTGGCCCACGAAAATACCACACGTGTTCCACGTTCTCCGGATTGAAATTGGCCGGTTTCGTAGTATCGAGCTATAAGACACTGCTTCGAACGGAACATTACCATTTGAAAATCCCTTCTAAACCTGCTTACGATTCATAACGCCTTAGATCTTCACGATGAACCAATCAGAAAAGGAATAGTAGTACGCCCGGGCGGGGTCAAAAGGACTTGAAACCTGGTACAGTTGTCCATGCATCTGCACTGGAAAAGTCGCACTGGAGCCAACGATTGCGATCAAGATGGGACCACCGCTGGCTTCACTCGTGCTGAGATGAGTGGAGGTAGTGAGGTCGTCACTAACGTAATCGCGCAGCTTCGAACACAGCTGCCTAGAAAACTGCGCCAGGCTTCAAGTCATTTTGACCCGACTATACTTTGACAAACATGGGGTCATAAAATGGGTCAATCCCTAAAGGCAGCATACCACGAATCTGAGGTAGTGCGGATTTCAGGTGGAGTATTCGTATGCCCTATTATTATTATATATCAGAATGCTATTTTGTACGACGTCATCTATTGCAACGCTCCACTCCTTGCGTCGCCTCCGCCTTGCGATTCGTCAGAAATCAATTCGGACTGCTCCGATAGGCAGTAAGGGACGCTACGCGTGGCGCGCTGCAATAGAAAGCATTGTACAAGCATTGTGGACTGAGGTCAAGAAGTAATACTCCCCAACATCTTCCTTTTTATCGTCCGAGCGTTTGTTTTCTTGGTAGAACTTTTAAAAGCTCTACCTCAGATATTTCGATAGAATTCCGTAGGGTTCATAGCTCTTATGATACTGCTTGGTTGCTGTTGCAACAAACTCACCGCATCCTTCAAAACTATTTGTATCCCCATATACAAGAGGTTGGAAAATCGATATGAAAATATGTAGCATGGATTACTAGGAGGATGAACTGCATTGAATTCTCATAGTTAGGATCAGATATGAGCAGGATCAAGCGTGAGATGGGATTTCCCCATCGGGTAAAAGTGGGCACTAGTGAATGGAGGATGGTATGATAACCAGGACAAAATATTACTTAGTATCAAATAATTACAACCGTAACAAAACATCACACTAATAATATTAAATAATTACAAACTACAAAATATTATATAATATAAAATAAATATAAATAAATAATTATAATAAAGTACAAAAAAGATAGAACTACAAAATATTATATCAAGTTCCAGGCGTTGGACAGTAACATGGAAACATCAACATTGTGTTTTGAAGATGTACAATGGGTTGACAATGTGACCACGCAGGTTCAACACCCTACTGAGCCAAATTTTTGCAGAAGAGTATAGAAACTTGACGCTTCTAGAAGATGAAGGGTTCAATGATACATAGTTTTTAAAAGTTTAAATGTGAATTAAGCAGAATTTAATGACCAAAAAAGATTTTGATTTTGTGCACACTGGAATGGATATGGAAGATCGCGAATAACTTCGAAATAGGGGCACCTAATGAAATACTTTAAGTGGCTTTTCATTGAGAAAAGTATGCCTTACAAAAGAGTCATAGTGCTGTGCTTTGAGACCTTCTAGTTTTTCGGAATTTAGGTGGAAAAAAATCTAAAATTTTTCTACTTCTTGTGGATTTTTTCCACCTAAAGTTTGAGAAAACCAGAGCACGGAGAGTAGAAATTTTGCATATGAGATTTCCCTTATTACCTCTATCTGAATATACAGGTGATTTTATAAAACGCAGTTTCATTTCTCTTGCCTGCCGGAAATAATATCAAAATCGAAGCGATTTCCGGGGCCTCCAAATTTTTGATGAGAAAAAGATCGGAAAAATGTTATTTTTCCCATCTTATTCCTATCTAGATTCAGAAAAAAAATTATGAGGTTGCAAATAACAGCAGTATGACCGCTTTATACGACGAGCCATTTTCCCCAAAAAACTGCCTGAAATATTTGCTTTGGTCCTCTCATATCGAATCTTATATCTTATATCGCAATTTGCACAGAATCTGAACTTTAAAGCAGTTTTAAAAAGCTGGAAACTAGTATATATATATATATATATATATATATATATATATATATATATATATATATATATATATATATATATAGCTGAATTAATCATCTTCTAGAAGTAGTTTCAAAATTATAACTCCAAAAATTTGACTGAATAGAGTGTCGAACCTGCGTCGTTCCTCCATTTGTTTCCATTCTATCCTTGTATCATAAGTTTCTCTCATTGGAGACTTCAGTTTGATGATCAGTGGACTTGCGAGGCCTACAGGATCATAGATCGAGTTTACCTGGCTTACAATATCAGGTTTGGTTAGTTTTTCTTTTTGTGGAATTGTTACTTTCATCACAAATTCGTCGGATTTGGTGTCATATTTGACGCCAAGAAGTTTTATGTTGTCAATGTCACATTGTCGAAATAAAATGATTTTTCTTTCGCTTTTTTCTTCGTTCCTCTGTAATTCGAGCTATGCATCTGACTCTTCTCTTTTCTTTGTCGTATTATGTGCTTTAATCAGTATTTAAAAAATATTTAACGAATTTTTAAATAAAAGTGAAAATATTTCAATACAAATATTTTAAGATCTCAGCAAACTTGCTTCTTCTACGACTCGTTGTTTCTTCACTTCAGTTAGCTGCCGAATTTCACATTTCCCATTCGTTCTTCAGCTAATCTTCGACTTTGCTTTTTCAAAAAACTGAATTGGCAGAAACCTTGAAAGGGGAGTGGTCGTGTTCGAGAGGGTCGTATCTCATCACCACGCTTGACCGTGTTAAGGAAGCATAGATTTAAGATGGAATACTCACATCTGAGGACGCATGCAAACAAGACATTTCATTAGTTCTAACTCTTCACGATGATCCGAGACACAAAAAAAAACGCCTCGAAATGGATCAATGAACTAAAAAGTCGTAAAATAAAGGGCATACAGCCTACTAGAAATATAGAAGTGAACTTAGCTATCGGTTCTTTTTGTTTCGAAGCCTTCTTCTTGCCTTCTTCTATTTCCGATTTGTGAGCGAAGGAAAATTTACATGTACCCGTACTGAACATTTCTCCAAACTCTAGTATATCGCTATCGGATGTTACTCTACTGCATTTATGAATTTATAAAGCAGTAGAATTTATGATTTTGGCTTCAGGTAAATTCCAGTTGGTCGCTACAGAATAGGAAGTCGAATTTGAAATAATATCCCTTTTCGAAATGATTATTATATGAGAACTGACAAGAGACCCCGACGGAACAAATCCCATATCTACATCAACAAAATATACAAGAAGTACAAGTACAAAAGCACTACATTTCTCCTTGACATGTCCATTTAAATTTTTTTGATAATGTCTCGGGGTTGTTAAGATATCACTCACGTGGTTATCAAGTAATCACACCACCATGTCTAGGACAGTGTTATTCTAAACGCCTTCATTTCGGTCAACATCTTGGGAAATCAATTTACGATGTGGAGCCAGAGGTTGCCGCGGGTCTTGAACGCTCAAAAGTGGTACAAAGGTCGCGTCTGCGAAGCGACCGCCCCAATATATCGACAGATAAACTGTTAGCCGCAACACAACCGCACGATTAGTGCATGATTTTGTGCGTCTTCGTTAATTAATTCTTATGAATCTCGTATGTGTGCTATGTACATGCCTCAAAATGCGAATGCTGTAACAACATTTAAAAAAGCTTATCGTGTGACTGCATGTCTTTAAGGTCCTTCACAAGCTGGCACAGTATAGTGAGACGGGGAACCCACAAGACAGTCCTTCATTTTTCATTCTCACACTTGTACTTTTATATTCTTCATACTTCATACTCGACTTAATTTATTATACATTCTTCTTGTTCTAATGGCAGATCACTCAAACCAGATAGGCTATTTACTCTTTCTTTTAGAAAGCGCTCACCTAACATCTCGTCCTTCTCCTTATACACGTTATACATCCAGTCGCGTAATTTGTCATCATCGTCAAATGGAACCTGAAAGACAGGTAAGAATTTATTTGCCTAAGAGAACAATTGCTACGCCAGCTATCCCATTGGCTACCTTTTCTGATTCACGATAGCCACACAAATCAGATAACATTCCAGTACGGTAATTTCTTAAAGAACAAAAAAGTTCTTTGGTAAAACATTTCCTAAGAGTCTTTCGAGTTACGAAATCGTCTTAATAATGAACAAATGCAAATAAATATAAAAAATCATAGAAGTCTCTCATTACAGAGCTTTTTGCTACCGTCAAAAGTTTTCATGTAAGTCTCAACAACACAAAATCCCGTTATGGAAAGTTTTTTTTTTCACAGATTGCAAAAGACATCAGGAATCGATGCAATGTTGGTTGGGAACTATTCACATTCCGTGTATCTTTGTTTAGGACAATAAGTTTTGTAAACTATTACAGAAATCTGTAACCCATCAATTAAAGATTGAAAAGGCTGAAAAATAGATTGAATGACCAAATTTTTGGAGTACTTTCCGTACCTCCACAGAAAAGATCGAAAGAGATTTTTTTAGAAACATGAAGGGCTATGTTTTCAAAGGCGACCAATGATTAAGTCCAAACGTCCAGAAATTTCCTTCAGATTTATGAGGAAGTTACTATCGCTAACACTAATGTGGGAGAGCCCACAAAATTGAAGAGCTCCTGATTGACTCTTTCCTCATTTATGAAGAACGATATGCTGTTCTAGGCAAATTGATGCTTAAATGATGATGAAGTCGAACTTTCACAAAACCGAACAATCAGTAGCTTTAAGCATTATTTATGACCGAACTCTCTCAAAGTAACATTGTCTGTCTACAAAGGGCGGATTTTTCTGAACTCGCATATCACTTATGTGACTTTTGTGTGATTTTATACGCGTATTAGCAGTTGTTTGAGTATTTTTCTGCAGATTTTTCATTTTATTTTGTTTTTTCATCTGTGATGCGGCGCAATGCATGAGCGTGTCAAACATTGGTGGATAATCATTAGCATTCATGGAAATTTATGAAGCATGGAGGAATTAATGCGAGTGTTTCTAAATAATCACTATGCTAACCATATCATCCCAAACAAAAAAAAAAGCAAAGTCATCAGCTTCGAGTACAGATCTTTTACAAATAGTGTGTCCACAGCAGGTGTTCGGACAATAACTTTTCATATTTGCCGTTACTCTCAGTGTGAACAGCTCGCATCGCGAAACAAAAAAACACCACAGCAAGTGTTCTGTCTATTTCTCTGCACATCTTCTATTTCCTGAATTAACAAAACAACAGATTCTTATCTCATGTGAGAAGGAGCGAATGAGCAAATAGTAGTTGACGTACGTCATTACATCAGAACTGGTTACAGCTAACTAGTGAGCAAAATAATTCCACACATAGGGATTTGAGGAGATTAAGAGTCACTTATCATTATCAGTGATAATAATAGACAGTTCAAGAGGCTCTATAAAAAATCAATACTGGGAAATAAGTACAAAAACCAACCTCGTCAGCGTTGTAAATCTTATAGTTCACTGCGATGTCGCACTTTTCGCGAGTACCAAATCCAAGAGAAACAAGACTGAGCGGTATGCCGTTAGGATACGCAATTGTTACATCCAATACATACTTGATAGGTGGACGAGTTTCTGAAATTAAGATACGTTACTGGTAATATTACACCAAAAAAATGTAGGCAACCAAACGGGGGTCTCTTCTTAGTTTACAAACCTGTTTGTACGTTTTGACACTGTACAAACCAATGTAATTTTCAATTTAGTGATTCTGAACAAATATTACACTGTAAAAACCTATAGTACTAGATTTGCGCGTCAATGTGGTTGTGGGTGTTGGGAGAATAGCTGTCATGAACTTTGCTCTACGACCGATATGATGCAGCTTGCGTGTGCTCAAGTTTGAGTTTCACCAACCTCTTCGCCATCCATTCTCCACATTTCAAGTGATTTCAATTATCGTAGCTTAATTTATTTAATGTGAACATCTAATATGGAACAAGTAACCTATCTTGCGTGGAAAAAAAGAATTGTTGCCAAGAATTGTTAGTGCACTTCCTCTTGAGATTGTTTTCATATGACCACATCCATAGCTGTGGGGCAAATACAGATTCCTCTCGGGGGATTAATCCATGTCTCTTTTGCTCGGAAAGAAAAACATGTGGGAAACCCTGATTCGATATTATGGCTGCAAAGCAGATTTACTCTTTCAAATCCGCAAAGACAATAAGCAGCAGTAAGTGAGAATTTTTGTTACGAGATCTCAACTTCAAAACAGCGTAGAAGGAATTAAACTTCTCAAGGGAGTCTAGATTCTATCCCTCAATCTAGTGGTTTCGACAGACAAACAGCTTACTCGCATTACAAAACAAGTCACTAAAAACCAGCTTCTGTTCACTTCGAGGAAGAACATGCTCTTCCTTTCTTCTTCACTACACACAGCTACTACTACTACACATGTTGCGGACATTCGTGAACGCTTCCCTGATCATACTTTCGAACATTTAACTAATATAGGATCACGATCTACCAAGTTTTTCCCATCACTCTTGTGTTTTGCTATGACCAAAAAACAGCCACGCCCTTTTATGGCGGTGGAATGGCCACGTAGTAACCAGAACACTTTTTTCCTATCCCTTCCTTACAGCTTTTAGTGAGCGGCCTTTTGACAAGAATTCTGCAAAAACCTCGACCTAATAAAGTCACACTTCCACTTTTGAAGAGCATCGAAATGATTTTTAGCGCTTCCACTAATAATATGAGGTGACAGCTCGCGTTATTGATCCAGTCCAGTGGTGTCGGCGCAGTTAGTCTTTTTACCTCCGCGAAATGGCAGGATTCGCACATTGATGTACAGCGTTCGAAATGATAAAAACGGATTGTGGATAGCATAACCGGACCTGGTCTTTATGTAATTGTCGTCTTTAAGTAAATCTTAGCACTCTGTGCAATCCGTATATGCGATTCTGATTGCTACTTGCTCGCGGCGCCCTGTTCTTACTGAATATAGGTGTTCCGAGTGTATGGAACAGGAAGTATGCGATCTGCACAGTTATATGGTGCAAGATTCCTGTGTGTTAGCAAAAGTCGTTGCCTAATTTTGAGCGACAACCTTGTACAACCAGAAAAACATGGACATATAGATGTTGTAGAGATGTTTCTTCCAGATCTCATTTGATTTTCAGGACATGACACATCTGCTGGGGATTGAGTTCGCCCCTCTCAATATTCCATGGGAACGGAGACTTCAAACTCTCGGCGCTATACATTTCTTTATGGTTTCGCTATTACTGCCTCTGTTAACACTTTTGTTTCCTATTTATATGGTGAGTTTTTCTCTTTTTTTCTATATAACACATAATGTACACATGGTAGTAAAGCGGTAGATCACTGTATCATGCACTGAGCCCTATTTGATGCTCAGCCAGCGAGAATTTCGTTTTGTTTTTCCTCTACTATGGAAGCACAAGTTGTGAATGTGCATTCTTGGTGTACAATGTTATGACAAAACAAAGCGGTCATTCGGAAAAGAAGAGAAACCTTGTTGATTCCGACCCTTAATAATAATTTATGTGATCAAGAGCAATCTCATATAAAACGAATACATGAGATCTGCTTCAGCTATTCTCGTGCCTGTGGCCTTTGGTTGCAGCATATTTTGTTTGGTTGTATTACGACTGGGATTCACCGAAGCGGGGGGCATACCGTTCTAAATGGTTCATGCGTCAACGCATCCATAACTGGTACGCCAACTATTTCCCTGTGAAGCTGCACAAAACTGAAGAATTAAGCCCAGAGGAGGTGAGAGACTTTCATAACTGTGCCGAAATGAACTGAATGTAAAAAAAAAAACTACTTTTAGAATTATATCATAGGAAGTCACCCCCATGGAATTATATCAATGGCGGCTTTTGTTAATTTTGCAACGAACGGGACAGGAATATTGGAAAAATTCCCTGACATCGAATTCCATTTGTGCACGTTGGTTGGACAGTTCTACACGCCATTTAGACGGGAATGGGGACTTCTACACGGAATGATCGACTGTAGTCGACAAAGTCTCACCTATGTGCTCAATGGCACGAAGGTGATCGATAGATTGATTTCCCTAAGAATAATAGGTGAATTCGGCTATTTCAGGGAAAAGCCTGTGTCTTAGTTGTCGGCGGGGCAGAGGAAGCTCTTGACGCACATCCTGGTCACCACATTTTGACGATTTATAAGCGGAAAGGGTTCATTCGTCTGGCCCTGGAAACTGGTGCAAATCTTGTTCCATGTTATTCATTCGGAGAAAACGAAATATACCATCAGGTATAATTATGTTGACCTTCCACCTGGATTTTTAGCATCAAGTATCAAAACTTTGATCGATTTGGTCACCATGAAAACTATAGAAAAACTTTAGAAAGTATAGTATGCGGAAAGTTTGATGTGCATACTACTTTGAAGAGAAAGTCGATAAATACGAGAAAACGTTCTTTACAGCAAAGAGTGCAGCAGAAAAGAGGGGAAATTAGCAGGGGAAATGATGCGGAGAGCATTAATATAAAACGCAAACAAGTTCAGTTAACTCGGAATTTTTATCTGGAATAAATCGTTCTTAAGGGCAGCATACCACGAATCTGACGAGGTAAAGGAGTCTGCTTGAGAAGCTAGAGATGGTGTTGTAGATTGCAAGATCCGGTGTGGTTCAGCTCCCATTCGTCATTTAAAAAAAAACGACGTGGAAGATGCTGAGATGAGAGGTGAGCGGAACCACTTCAGATCTGCAATCTAACAACCCCATCTCTAGCTTTTACCGCAGATTCCCTCACTACGTCAGATCCGTGGCATGCTGCCTGTAAGAATGAGATTACTCCACTTCCAAATTTGTGAAACACTGTGTGTCATTTAAAAACTTCAAACTTGGTTTTCTTCATCATTCTTCTTTTTACCTAACTCATGCTCATTACCCGTTACATTATTTGTACAAAGTGTATATACGGATAGGAACAATTTTCTTCTCTGAGAGATGTCAAGATAAAACCATTAGCATAATAGCGGAGATTGAGCAGGTGATGGGAGTGATGTTTTAAAGGGGCTCTTCAAATATTCTACATCTCAGAAGCAAGCTATGCAAAAATCGCATCAAAACTTTTCATATCCGTAGGAGTTTAAAAATTACAGTTTAAAAGTACAAGAGTTTAATACTATCGAAAAATCCCACTGAGTTCCGCCCCACCTAAAGGCCTCATCCTCATCTGTTACGGTATGGGTTTCAGCCGAGTAGTTCCTATACGAGGTCGTAGATTGTGGGTAAGAGGGTAATTCTGTTCATCTCTCCCTGCATCACTGTAAACAGACGGCTCTGGAGCGCTGATTTTTGCGACGGTTTCTGCGGCAATGCACCACCTTTGCGCCCCGCCCCCGCTTGCGATTCGTCGAATGAAATGAATTGCCCACCGAGGCGTCCGAATGGGTTTTCGAAGATTCGCAGGCGCGGTGGCAAGGGTGGCCGGCTGCAATAGAGGATGTCGTAAGAAACAGTGTTCCGGAGTGGTCCGTTTACACTGATACAGAGGGAGGTGACGAAATCACCCTCTTCTGCACAATCTAAGGCGCCGTATAGGAATTATCCGGCTGAAACCCGTACCGTCCCATACGTGGAGTGATGCATTTGAAGCAAAGCTTTTAAATTTCTCTGTATATTAAGAAGCACTTGTAAAGATCGATGTAGTTGTAGTTGAGTACAACAATAAGAATTAAAGGCGAAGGATTAGACCAGGAATTCTAGGAAATAACCCCTTTCAAACTTCAGGCTGATAATCCGAAGGGCTCAACAATAAGAATGATTCAAACAACGCTCAAGAACATTCTTGGCTTCTCTCCACCAATCTTTCATGGGAGAGGTGTTTTTAACTACAATTTCGGACTACTTCCTTACAGGTAAGCTTTAAACATTGGAATTTTCAAAACATATTCATATACACTCAGACATTCGCAACTCAGATCGCATAAAATAAATAAAATTCGAATGAGGCGAATTCCTCCTTTTTCAAAGTCGAAATAGTTGACAATTACATTAGTACAAGAGGATAGAGAAAGTCCGAAAAAAACAATGTATACCTAACTGACCTGTTTTCCTACGTTTCAACCTAACTGCGAATGTTGTGGCCTGAGCTGGTCGCCCATAATATGCTTGAAGAAGCAGGTCTCCCGCTTAGGATATTACTCCGAATTCATGCTAGTATTAGTGCACAAATATCTGACTGGATGCACATTGCTTTGTTTAAATTGGAAAAATTTTCTTTAAGGAAGCCAATCAACACTGTATTGGGAAAACCTATCAAAGTGAAGAAAACAGAGCATCCAACTCAGGAGCAGATTGACGAATTGCACAAGGCCTACATCGCGGAACTGCAGAAGTTGTTTGAGATTAATAAAACGAAATATGGTGTTCCACCTCAGACACAGCTGGTACTGCAATGAAAGAGCTAAACCTGGAGCTTTCTGTTTGCTTTTTGCGACCTCCGAATACGAGTATCTTCACTGTAACTTTCACATTTTTATATACCATTCAGATTAGATCTCGTATCATTTCTATTTTCTTTTTAAATGTTGTTTCGCCATTTATGATAGATAAATCGCTCTATAGTTTTTCAGTTGTTCGACAGACGCAAATAAGAATACTATTACTACAGACAAAAAGTAAACATAAGATAAGCGATGAACGCTGCTCCATTTTAGACTGCAAATAGTAAAAGTTAAGATAAGATAGTAAACGAGTGTCGGACACCACTTTATAGTAATTCCACTTAAAACAAGAGACCTATTCTTTAAGAAAAAGCTGACAAAAACACAGCATTTGCCGTTGTTATAGAGAGAAAAAGAATGAAAACGACAGAGATAAAACCTACCTTTAACATACTTCTTCTCCCTGATAGCTCCAACGGTATCAGTGATTAATTTTAACTTGCTGGAGCTACGCTCTCTCGGTTCATCTTCATCTTCTCGTGGTCCCACCTGGAACAAGATGTTTACTTAAGAGTTTTCAGTCTACATTTATAATAGTAGTATAACAGTTTAGTTTTAATAAAGATGAAAAATCCCGTTAGGGAATGAAACGTTAAAGCTAGTTTCAACTTCTGCAACGATTTCAATATTTACAGAGAAATGCCTAGATATCGCTGTGACTTAATGTGGATATAAACTGTCTCTTTCGATATGTTCGGAAGTATTTGTAGTATATCTGAAGCATGTAATGCATCAGGCACCTGCGATGTATGTCCAAGTGTATGCTGTCTACAAATCCCAGCTGATCAAGCGTTTTAGATTAAGTTTTGCAAACAGACATTTGAAAATGAGCACTTCTAGGAGATACGATAGTATTGCCTTGTCTATTGCAAAGATCTTATGCATTTTTGTCTTTTTTCAAATGCACAGCGAAACATAACCAGAGAAAGGTTCTCGCACAGCTTTTGTAAATATGATAATCGCATCTCGAGGAGACATGGATTTTAACGACTTACTCACTTGTTACGATCTAGGAAACTGCATACAGCGGTCTTACCGTGCAAGTCTGGTACGAAAATTGCGGTGGAGAAATTTGCATTATCTATACCTTAAAACTTGAAGGATTTTATTAAAAAAATTGCAGCGACATTTCTTCAAAAATTCTGAATTTCCATGAGGGATTAGTACAACCCTGTTATGGGAACGGAAGAGCAAAAAGGGGAATTTATACTGTCTAGAACTTTATCATGAATTGGGCTTCGATTATAAAGATGTAATATGCTAACGTGCATACATCAAGAACAGTAACACAGAAGCAAAAATAATTTTTGAAATAATAAAGAACTTCACTTCTTCTAATATGGCTTTCACCGCTCCCATTCGAGGTAAAGTTGTATACTTCAGGTGAGGGAAACCATTGAGCTTTCCATATCTATGTGGAGATAAGGTAACATTGGAAATTTGAAAGATAAAACAGTTGTTCAGAATGAAAAAAAAAACAGAAGAAGAAAAAGTTAAGGGAACCTTTGACTACTCTCTACACGTTTGTGGTAGAATCCGCCTTCGGGAAAGAGAATAACCCAGCGGCGATCGCGATCCCAGAATACCTCACGTAAATGTTGCTTCAATCTAAAAAAAAAAAAACGAAAAAAGACTAACAATCATAAAACACGCAAAATGTCATTATTTGGACCAATCCTTACCTCAGGATCTCTTTTTCCCGAGTAGCTTTCCCTTGTTTAATAAAATAATCTCCGTGATTGTTTCCAACTATACCAAAAGGACTCCAACGGAACATCACATCCATTAGCCAGAGAGTCTCCAAGGAATGTTGTATTACTTAGGTTGGTGATGTCGTGTGTTGTATTTACATAAATTTAAAGTTTATATGTGAAAACTGGAAGCGTACCTTTCTGCTGGCAACGCCCTTACTTTGCAAACACGCCATCAACGTCGGAACATCTGCGGTGCTTTGATGATTGCACATCACCAAGACCCTTTCGTCTCGATAATACGTAGTAACATCGTCTCCGTACTCGAAAACTGAAAGCTAAAAAATTCACAACCGATATAAAAAGTCACATAGGCGGAAATAATAATAATATCTTATGTTATGTTGAAAAGCGAAATAAAAATTATGAATGCATGTACTAGATTCTTAGATCATTGACCTACAATCTCAAAGAAAAACAACAACTGAAAATAAGTTTCTATATGAGTTTAGCGCCAACGGCTCAACAGTTATAGAAGCTAAAATCGAGCAATAACGATTGAAAATGCAAACGCACACAAATTAATTTTCAGAAGCTTCACAATACCTGTTCTCTTGATACTAAAAATGGAAGTACCTATGCCCTAAGAACACCAACAAAAGTAGGAAGTGAAGAAAAATAGAAGAAAACTGAGCACTGAGTACGACTCTAAAGATTCAATTTTTTAATAACACAGAAACATATCTTCGAAAATCGCTGTTGATAAGCATCCTTTACATTCGAAAAGCATTCGAATGCACATGTCAGAATTAATTTCGATAAAGACGCACGAATTTACGAGCTGCCCGTCCACTTGGTGTCACTCACATATGTATAACGCAAGAAAAAACCGTGAGAATTACGTAACCGGTGCAAGTTAAATTATTGATGATGATAGAAACTGTACAATTTGAAAGGCAAACCATCATATCCAGCCGTATATCCCCATGTACCAATAAATCCTTGTAGCCATCGATACAATTTGCCTTCGACGAACCAGTACAGACGAGGCCTGAATAATCAAAACATCCCAGTCGGAGGAGAACATGCAAATACGAATTTTATGTATTCCCCCACCTCGGTCACTTTGTAGACCCCTTCACTCACGAATCTGCTGAATAGATTTTCGGAAATTAGGTCTTAAGAAGACTTAATGACCTGGTGAATGAATCAAAATATTTCAGTTCTCTATTTTGCTGTTTGATTGCTGGTCATTGAATGAGATAATTTTACGTACTGATGATAACTGTAGCTCATATATTGTCATTAGTATATTTAAACACAATATATTAGGTTGCATCAATGGTATTAAGAGCGTTCAAGTGTTTTGTTTTATATTTTTAATGGAGAGAGCAATTGCTTCGAACTCAAACCAGTGCAGTAACACGTAGTGCCTTTTTAAAGAGATTCAAAAACAACCAACTTCCTAGGTAATAGTTTTTAAGCTCTCTTTCGGCCAACCTTCAAGAATAGTCTATAAGAAAGTAACGTTTCAAAATCGCTCCTTTTTTTAGTCAATAATTGTTCCAACGGCTTTCTTGGGATCTATATTTTATAATTCACAACGATGATAACTCATAGAGGCCATGGGCTTCACACCTTTTTATTTTAGACTAAGTTATATATAAGTAGTCAGTTATATATATATATATATATATATATATATATATATATATATATATATATATATATATATATATATATAGTCACAAATTCCTCAAAATGACTGGAAGTTCAGAAAAAGTTTGAGATAAAAGTACCAGCCACAGTGGAAATTCATACTGCTTGTCGTAGGCTAAAAGGGGCATTGCAACGAGAAGCAAAAATAACGCAAGGACAACAAACATAAGCTGAAATTCGTCAAGCAGCATTCTATATTTCTATATCTCTAGCACTGCCTACTTACTCCAACTTGCTAGGGCTATTTCACAGTTAAAATGAGTACGACTTCTGGCACAGATCAAAAAAGATACGGAACAAATTACTGGAAAAAATCGCAACGACTAGCACAATGCATTATCTAAGTTATCCTCAAGAAATTTGGCGATGGAATCCGAAGGAAGTACGAAATTTTATGAGCGACAAAACGATATTTCTTTCTTGAGGTGACGAAAAACAGAAAATGACAAATATCAAACAGTGACCTCGAAAAAGAAACACGAACAAGCAAAAAAAAAACGTAGGGAACGTATTGTGCTGCCTTTAACTCAACTGCTTTGAGAAAAAGGCATGTAGATTAATTATTTACGATCAACTTACTTGATGTCTGATAATTCTGCACGCTGTCTAACAGAGAAGTGTGAGAAGGAGAAGGTAAAGTAGAGTCAAAACGACATGAAACACGGTGCATTTGCGTGATCGGCTACGCTGGAAGCGGTGCGTAGCAATTAGTATCGAGGAATGTCCTTTCCTAGCATCATTCTTCACCGCAGTTCGCGGTGGTAACAACTAGATTCCATGCTCAAGTGAAGATGGTCCTTTCGCCAACCGCCCGAAAGTGAAAGTGATAAATTCGCCAATCTTTTAAAAGTGAAGGAGGTCCCTTCCTCAACCGTTCAAAAGCGAAGGGGGTCAGAACAGGCTCCAACTATCGCATATATGCCGCTTTCTCCATCGCCGCGCTTCGAGCGCATCCGCTTATGCAACTGCACCGTGTTTCATGTCGTTTTGACCATGCTATAAATGCAGCATAAGGCAGCTATTCGGAATGATTAGCATTCGAACAAATCCCTGTTATTTAAAGGCCCAATCAATCTCAATTCATATACTGGTAGCCTAGGTAACAATGAATGGAAAGAAAAATCGCTGTTAGAAATACCACTCACCAAATTTTTCGCAGTCCCATGACAGGGAACATGAAACCAAAGTAAGTCAAAAAGAACACTGTCACAAGCGATAAACACATTACTGCTCTGGAAACACTCAAATTAGGCATGGAGACATAAACGCATAAATAACCAACGACTCACCTAATAGGTGTCTTTATAAACCATAAAATTTTCTCAGAGGTGGAAGCTTGCGAAAATACTGATCGAGAACCTGGCGGTCGGTCACGACCAGGAGCCGACCTCAGCTTCAATAGTTCTGCAGTTTCTTCATCTTCCAACATCTATGAGAAAAACAAGTATCAAATGAAAATCAACCATTGCAGTTCACCGGCAGAAGGTTGCATAACGAACTAGGAGATTCAAAGGGCAATCTGCAATCTGCTGAACAGAAATTATGATGATCAACATATACAGTCAACCAGAGCCATAGGTGCGACAGAGAGAAGCCGGGCCCTCCTCAGGTGAAGGGGGTTTAGCTTATGGGGTGCAGCTCAAGTGAAGGGGGTCCTTTCGCCAACCGCTCTAAAGTGAAGGGGTGATTTCTCCAACCGTTTAAAAGTGAAGGAGGTCCCTTCTGCAACCGTTCAAAAGTGAAGGGTGTTAGAGCACGAGCTCCGACTATCGCACCTATGACCACAGCATAGGCATTTTAGTGCTTTCGGAAACAAATATAGTGAGATGTTTAAGACAGGGTCTAGAACTAAAACTTTCGTTTCAAAAAAGACGTGGAAATCCTACGACTAAATATGGAAAAAACAAGAGTGGAATTGAAGAAGTAATGTGAAGAAGATTTTGTACAAAACAGCAGAGTAAAGGGATCCTTTCCCTTTTGTCGAGAAATATAACGCAGTTCATCACAATTCTGGAAGCTGGAGACAACTCTACATAAATTAATTTGTGGAGCAACGGTAAAACAATATGCAATAGATTGTTTCTGCTGTGTATTCTAGACTGGGACAAAGAACTCACTTGATTTTTTCTACTGTAATTGACTAGAAGATTTTCAGTCCCTCTGAGTGGGGAGTGTTTTGTCGGCATTTTGCTCCTTCTTTTGTGTGAAGGCCTCTTCTTCAGCGGTCTCTGCGTAAGACGTCTTTTCAGCTTGCTTATTAGATATTAAACCATAGGCGATTTTGGTTTTATTTGAATGTTCGCTCCAAACGAGCGAACTTTCAAGTGAGTCTGATGGGAGCGTCGATGATACTCGGGATAGTGTTGATCTGCTCTTCGGTTCACGTCCAGATGATGATTATGAAGTTGTGTCAGTGAAATGTGGACAGTCGCAGTGATTCTGATTTTTTCTGCTCAACACCGACACTCTCCACATTTTGTTGAAAAGGCTTCCTAAGTTTGGCACAAACTCGATCTGCTCCATGGTCTTCGTGATTGTGGTCCGAAAAGTACAGGTTATTCCTCCGAGTTGGAGCGTGTATCCCATTTTACGGACACCCCTTCGAGATCATCATCTGGACCTGAATCGATGAGCAGCCCAACACTATCCCCCATCAGACTCATTTGTGGCTCTCTTTCCATTTGATTCAGATATTTTTCGTCCAACAGCTGAGAAAGGAGAGCGCTAAAAAGGATGGAAGAAGAAAAAAGAAACTGCAACAACTTTGAGGAATCCAAATATTGTCGCCTTTTGTCCTCCACCAAAAATAATCCCGAGTATATTTCCCAGAAAACCATTCGGTTTGCCAAGAATTCAGGTCTCGTTTGGAGCGGAAATTCAAGTAAAACCAAAATCACCTATACTTCAAGATCTAATGAACAAACTTAAAAAGATGTCTTGCGCAGAGACCGCCGAAGAGAAGCCCTCCATACAAAAGAAGGAGCAGAATGAACTCTCACCACTGCTCCTCAACACATTCCAACAACACCCACAAAAGATACAGTCCCGATATCTCATTTACCTAACCCACAGCAAAGGTCCAAATTTGGAACAATTCCCGCTGTTTTCTACCATGGGAAGGGGAAGTTCAATTACGGTGGTGAATCTTTGTGTTTAAGATTTGGTTACAACCACAACCGAATTTCAGAAGCACATTGATTCAAGACCAATCCCCTTGCACAACCCAACTATTCATTTTCCTGCAGTAACTTCACAAGATTTGTGATTACAACCTCTCGTCATAACGGAGTCTCTGACACCTCAAAACCAATTGCTATCTAATCCATAGAGCCTACTAATTTAAGGATGTGATGATCAGTTGTGTGCTCCACTCAATAACGTCCACAAATTTCCAAGAAAGCAATGGCAATTGAACACCATTTGAATTATCGTCGAAAAAAAAGTTGGAAAGCCATAAATAAGTCAGTTGCAACTAATGAGCTCTATGATAAAGTTTAAAAAAGATTAAGACTTCAAAAACAGTCAAACTCAATGCATTTTTCAAGAATCACCGACTGGTTCAGTTTGCCACTTATACAGGTGCTGCAGCGAAACCAAAGAAGACTGCACGTATCAGTTATGCTTACAAACTAATTTCACATGGATTTAATGATTGAGAATGAAACACTTTAACCCTAGTTCTGCATGTTTCTCAGCGCTTCCCGAAACCTGGGAGAGCGGAGGAAGCAATCACTTCAAGAAAAGTTAAAAATGACAGGACGAATCGTCAGGAGAACCGGGGGAGGGATTAAATCGATGTGTCCACACAGTGCATCAAGAGTTTTTTTTTGTATTCCGCAAAATATTTGGCCAAAAACTGATGGAAACAGAATAGTTCGGTGCTGATATCAGAAGGAAGTGCATTATAAGTGAACAGACATTCTCTATAAACACATAGCGAAACGACATAGGCACTCGCCAGACAGATAACGCTAAAAAATGTTGCAAGAGCAAATACTGAACAACGGATACAGATATAAGGTATAAACGACGCAGAAAAGACAAAGCACAGCTTTCACGAGTATAGTGAAAGAAACAAATTGGAATGAGTCTCAATTAACAAAAGAATTACAAGAACTAAAGTTCTAAAAAAAATAACACTTTGAGAAGTTTTAACTACGAAACTTAAAACGTCAATGGCAGCCTTTCTAGTAAGAAATGTAAATGAAAAAGGATGTACCACATAAATAACAAACATTTTAGTGAGAAAGCATATTTATAGAAGAATACATTTCAGGCATTCGAGATACATTCTTAGCAAGAAGTTCTTGCAGTTCAGCATCAAAATAGAATGAAAGACAAAGATATTTACCACCATTTGCAAATGAAATATTGAGAAAAAAACATAGAAGGCTGCGTAGCTGCTCAAAGATGATACTATGTCGACGTGCTGTGCACACAAAATCAGCAGATCAATACGGCGACTACACGGAAGCGAAACATGTGAAAATCATGCTTCTGCGCGACCATTTTGACAATTTTTGCTGCACTGCGTACTAAATCACTTCAACAACGCACAATTTGTGAACGTTACAACAAAATTGGAGGAAGATGTGGTTGGAGGTCGTTCAGTGGTGTCCTTATTCCTAGACGCTCTAACTTACCGTTTTCTCTTGGTGACCTTAGCTTAGATGTCAAATCCTCTTTGACTAATGTTTATGCCTTAGGGTACTGAGTGATCTAGCTATTTACTTCCAGAAGTAAAGGGCCCCTCCTAACTGCGTTTTACTCCAAAATTTTTCCAAAAGGTAAAAGACTAAGAATAAGAAGGATATGCTGGGCTGAATATAACATCAAAAGAAGAGATCAAAACAAAACAACAATAGTGGCAGTGGGCGTGGGCAGATCCTAATTTTTGATGAAGGCATCGTTGGATTGGTGAGCTTGACGGGGAGATGCGGTCGTTTTCAATCGATAGCGAGGCGCCCCAACAAAAACAGTCGCACAGGTTTGTTCGACGGTGCAAATGCACCACAAATCTCAAATTTTGATTTCAGTTCTTCATAGGTAGTTACGTTGCTATTTTCTTCAGGTAAATTTGTTATTGTAGATTCGCAACGTCCCGTCTTTGCTTGTATAAGTACGACGGGGCTCGTAATCCACCACATCACCATGGTGAACTTGGCCAGATGCATGAAGTTTTGGTGCAATATAAGAGATGTATCGCATCCACCTAAGAACAACCTTGTCTCGGTGCATAGCAAAATCAAATTGGAAGAAGGTGAGCAAACATCAGTAAAAAGGAATGGGGCTATAGGGAAAGAGCAGGGGATGGTTGATGCAGTTCTCTACGCACTGATTAAACCAGGAGGTGATTTTACGTACACGTCAGCAATTATGGATGGATGTTTCAACACATTTGCCATACGAGCTGCAGAAAACCACGTTGTATGAAGGAAGCCGTGAGACATTGGAGTGGGCTGGAGAGCACCAAGGCTTGAGAGAAATTGCGCTCCATGACGCAACAAAGGCACTCCTGACATACGCCAGCGAGCTCGTTCGTAAACCAGGAGTGCCTGTAACTGAGCACGGGGAAGAACGCTCCTGTAACTTTCTTCTTCACAGGACCCGCTTAGAAAGAGCAGGGAAGTTAGGGGAAGAAAGTAAAAGCTATTCAGCAACCGCACAAAAACCTCATTTTCTTTGTGCAACCTTTGTAGTCATTCCTACTTATCTTAATGGAAATTGGTTGACTAAGAACTTTGTTCTTACAGGTGATTTTACCTTATTTTCATTAGGAAAATATCGGGAATACTTCATAAGATCGTACTAAGTATATGGTCGCCACTGAACCTTTTCAGCCAGATGAGCGCGGTTGTATAGCGCAGAGAAACGAGAGAGTCTCTGCTGAGCAAGAAAAGATGTGCTTTGCGACAGCGTCACTTCAGCTGAACATATTCGGCAGCGAATACCAGAAATTCCTAACTGGATAAAATAAGAACTCGAGAAACTTATCAGAGATTATCACCATACTTCGTTCACGGTGACAGCATCGCTATTCTTACTGGTTCTATGGAGTCTACGATGAGTTTCAGTTTCTGCGTCTTCTTTATTTTTATTTAATCTTCTTGGCATCTCACACAGCTGAGGAACAGATACTTCTGTGTACGAAACCGTCGTCATTCAGTCATGTGAGCGCCTGCCGGCGGTTCTATGGGACCAAAAAAGTGAAGATAATAGAAAAGCGTAGAAACAGATAGAACAGTGCACGAAGATCAAACAGATCAGACCACTCAGATCAGATCAAACACACATCTAAACAATTGATGTAAACTTACAAAGTAAAGCATGGATAAGTACAGGATTTAAAAACGAAGAGCAACTTCCCAAATCGATAGTTGACTTCATACATGTAGATTACTCTTGATGGTTATTAGAATTAGTATTTTTAACTTGATACGAGTTCTTAGGAAACCAGACAGCGTATCGCGAAATCCTCGATCTTCGGATCTTTGACGGTGGTAGGGGTGTGTTTCGGGAATATCAGAGGATCACGCTCAATCCTTCAATAAACTGAGAATGTACGGGTGTAGCACCCCTCTTTTCGTCTCCGTAACGATGCAACTTACTGGGAGTGATAGGGCGCGAACAATGCGCAACGCGTGCGCGATTGTGTAGGTGGGTCAGTTTGGTGTTTATTTCAGTTATATTAGTTGGATCGGTGAATTTGGACAATGACCGGTTTCCTGCGTTCCATCGCGTAATAATTTGCTTTGTTCGTGATGCGAGAACGCATAGTACTATGGTATGCTGATTTTCGCACATTTGGGAGAGGAAGGGTTGAGCGTGATTTCTCTCTTCTTTCCTCTACTCGTGAACTGAACCACTCCCCGCCCCTCCTCCTCTCGTCCTCCTCCATATACAAATGCAGAGTTCATGGTCGTAATATCGGTGCGATGCACTTTGTTTGAAACGAGTTACTGTTTGTCATCTTAGTGATGAAATTGCATTGTGAGAACATCTTCATAGCGAGAACCTACTTTGTCAGTTGCAATTTAGAGCAGTGTGATGAAATCACACTTTCACTACTTTCTTTAGGTTCTTTTTCTTCTTCCAGTGTTTCGTGATCATCTACCGCTCTCGGTGTATGATAAAAATAAGAATTAAGAATGCGGAGAAGTGAGTGAGAAAATGCAAAAAAATGGGAGAGGAACAATCTATGAACCGTGGAGATTCTGTGGGATTATGATGGAACTGCTACTGACTGACCCGCTTTCAAAGCACATAGTGAGGGAACATTTTATCGGATTTAAGGCAAATCGATCGAGTGCTTGACTTGAGCAAAAGTCGAAAGAAGTGAGAAGCAGATGGGCATCGTAGTAGTGTTGTTTCGGGTGTTCATCAGTAGGAACATAATTTTCTAATGAGCTTAACGCTTTAACCACGTCCATCCTGTCTGGAGCCACCTCGACCTCACGTTCTCTCATCTCTACCGCCGCTCAACGATGGCTTGCAAATCAAAGATGTGCGTCGCGGTTATGCGGTATAAAATAATCATCTCTATCAACTCAGCGATAGCGATCACGGATCATGATCATTCTGGTTCTAGTTGTATGCAGGCGTAGTCCTCCTCTTGTAACTCAGCTTCATAGACGTATCTTCGCCTTCTTTGGCGCTGTGTGGTTGTCTTCCTACTTGCCATGAATCTACAACTAAACCATTTGTATCCTTGGGGTCAATCCTTTAAATCCCACGGACCTCAGCACGCAATACATTACTAATGCGATTAGAATGCAAAATCGCATATTGGAAGCGTAGATACAGGGCAAGTACCTCTCTCAAAATGCGAGTTCAGGTGAAGGATGGTAAAGGACAGAGGGGAAGCGGTCTGGAGAGAATGTTTTGATTTATGATGCAACATCACACTAGCTGTTTTACACAAAGCGAAGCTTTTTTCAAGCGCTCACAAATGACTGCGGGAGTGTCATTTTAATGCGGTTATCGGCCGTTTCCCAGCCGAGGGCAGAGTGAGGGGAGGGTCCCATCGTACAGACTTTTATCCTTCTACGAAAGCACAAATACACAATACAACGGGAGATAGACTTCCGAACTAGTCGAACTTCGGCGCGGGATCTAAACATGGGCCTAAAATAGAATACAATAAGAGAATACATTGAGCTTTCGTGGGTCCTGAACGTGCCTCTTTTCCATCACCAATGGAATGCAGCATGAACATCGCGAACTTCTGAAAGGATGGTTTCTTACACCCCCGCATGTCTTGAAGGCAGCATGCCACGTGGTGAGGGAATCCGCGGCAAAAGCTAGACACGGAGTCGAAGATTGCGGGATCAGGGGTGGTTCCGCTCAACCCTCCCTAATCCTTCTAAAAAACGGTGAGAATCCCTTTAGTTCCTTCGAGGAACCTTAGAACGCTCCTCTATGAATACGTTCTTTTCAACAACCTATTCATAAGTCTCATTTGAATAGGTAGTCGAGCGGAACTCACTGTCATTCGACCGCTGCGAAGCCGTATGCGGCGCATGTTACAGTGGAGCGTTCCAACTGAAATCGTCTTGAAAAACGGAGTCTTTCACCCCTTTTTTTACTACCATCAGAGAGAGATGATTGGAACCACCCCTGATCCCACAATCTACAACCCCGTATGGAGTTTGTCCATAGGAAATCCATACCACGTCAGATTCGTGAGGTGATGACTTTAAGCACACTTCCTTGGAGCACTTCCACGCTCCAAAGGAACGATCATCGTGGTCGTGCTGAACCAATCAACCTAAACTCTGGCGCCTGGATTGTCTTCGGTTTCTTTTTTTTTGTTTTTTCTCCCTTTCTTGTCCGTTTTTTACCAAGGGTCCCATTCATGAGAGAAATAATGCAAATAGTTATTTTTTAGTCTGTCATGAAAATGCAATGACTGCAAGGATTCCAGGATTGCAGTGTTTTAAATATCATCTCTGTGCGAATAACTGCATCACAGCAGTAATCTACGACTAAGTTCGATAGACATCAAAAATGCTAGTCAACGAGAGTGCAAATTCAAGTAACAAAAAATCGTTCATTCGAAAACAGGTCCAAAAAACTTGAAAACGCAACAGAGCGACGAGAAAGTGACGTTGCAATTGAGAAATCTGGTTGGGACATTACGAATACTTGACAAAAACCGAGCATTAATCAATTTACGGTTGCTGAGTTCTGCATTTTCGCTTACAGTCTGGCCTCGTAATAACTTTTATTGATTTCTCAGAAAAAAAGCATAGAGAGAATTCGTCATTGACTGCGAAAAGGTCTGAGTCATTTGTGTTCATCGAACTACTGATAACGGCTTTATAGCGTTAAGAGGCTTAGTTTTGCCAATAAAAGAAAGTTCTGATACCAACTCTCGATAAAAACTAATCAGATAATGAACGGTCTTAGGAGTTGTGTCGGGCGACGCCTACCACGTCAGTTGTGCGTGGCAAACAAACAGTGTTAGATCTGAGTTACAATACGTCTTTTGAGAAAATTACATTCATTAAGATGGCTAAGCTCCATAACCATACTATTCTTGAGTAGTTCAAGCAGAATTCGAAGGACAAGCACCGAACGGAGTATCTGGTAAACAAATTACTATGAAAATGGTTGAGTTAATCTGCTGAATGAGGAATGAAAAATGTAAAGCGGAAGCGTCGCACTTTCTGAGTTTGTTTTTATGAACATGTTTTCAAAGAAGAGACGTCTATACTACACCATTGTGAATCTTGTTTCATTGTGATGCACATATTTCTCGAACTTTCCTGGTGATCGGATAACAAAACACGTTGCCGCACCAAAATAGTATCTTTTATTGTTCTTCAGCTGTTTCGTTTCGATTGATGGGGATCAGCTGCTTTTCTCAGAGGAGAAGCAATTTTGGTCGTAACTAGGAAAAAAAAATATACGCCACGCTGATGCTGAGTCGCTTCCTCCTTCCACTGCCATAAACGGTAGCAAGCCATAAAGGTGACGATGTTCGGATTTTTCGACGAAAAGATAGGGCTAGGGGCATAGATCACGAGCACGCGATCGCGCCCAATTGTTCTGAAAAGTGACATAGGAACGGTTTTGGCAATCCAATCCCCTACGAGGCACCTCGTAACGTGCCACATCTGCGAGAGTAGGCGTACGCGCCGCGTCTGCAATCTGTCAATCATCCGTTGAAGCTGCCTCTTCTGCTCACTGATTGACGCAGTGCACACACCTGCAGTCGCTGATGCTGTCCGTTGCTGGGTGTCTCGTAGGAAAATTCGACCGCCAAGGTCGCTTTCCATAAACTTCTTCAAAACAATTAAGACGGATTGAGCGTGCTGACGCCACTGTAGTGATCTTCAACAATCATATCACTGTAGCCAGCTGAATTTGCATGCAGGTGGCTGCATACTATGAAGCTGGTGCACTGTGTGCTCCGACCTCGAAACACGATAATTGATAATTTGTAATGTTCGTTGCCATACTGTCCCTGCCTTGCTCTTGAGAATTGTTGCTTTTACTGTAGCCGGAGCACGCCGGCAATTATTCTGTGCTCTTGACTTCATTGCTCTTCTTTTGATAAACACTACCACTGAACCACCGTTTACTGTGTTGGGTATAAAATCTCAAATTATCGTGATTCATTCCAATCACGCGCACACTGTGAGTGTATTATTGTAAACCATACTGCTTCAGTTCCCAAGCGTACTACCCAAAATTATTTGCTTGATTTTTTTTGGCGTGAACTTAACCCGGGGCGCTGTCCGCCCTTAAAGGCATCACTCCAGAAATCTGAGGTGGTACGGATTTCAGGTAGAGTATTCGTATACGGGATGGGAGACTATGGAGAGGGGTGGGGGGGGGGGTGATTCCGTTCATTTCTTCCTAATTGCCGTAAAAAACGACTCGGAAGATACGGTTTCAGGCGTTCTGGCGCACTATTTTCTACAAGAAGTTCGACTGGAGCGCGCCAGCCTTGTGCACGCGTGCATCTTGCGGGCCGTTTTTTTTACGGCAATTAGGAAGAAATAAATGGAATCACACCCCTCTCCAAAATCTACTATCCCGCGTATAAATAGTCCACCTGAAATCTGCACCACCTCAGATTCGTGGGATGATGCCCTTAATGTCGTCTTGACCCAGCTGTACCAAGCCTTTCATGCTTCCGTGGTCGATAAACTGGTTCCAGTCTCATGTGGATTGATAAAAGCACTCACTTGATACATCAGTTAGCCCTCGCAAGTCATTGTACAGCTAACTTAAGCGTTCGTGAACCTCAAACGACTCTGAATTGAGGTATAGTAAGGTCAAAACGACATGAAGCACGCGGCATCTCTCGAGGCGGTTCGTTAAAGCGTAGCGGCTAAGACTGTGGTGAAATCCTTGCTGAGACCACCCATCGCTGCAGGTTGCGACGGTCCCACCTCAGTTCCAACGCCGCCTCCACCGCTGCGTTTCGAGCGCCTACGCAAATGCACCGCAACTACACTCGTGATTTAATTCGTTTTGACCCGACTATAAACCAGGTGGTGCAACCCAAGCGGATTGATTAACGCCAGACACGTTCTCTTTATCCTTTATGGTTCGTCTGTTCTACATACGGGTACATTTGTTAGGTCTGCTAATGATTTTTTTGTTGCATTTTATCACACTATTTGGATAGAAGATACCTCCAAATTTCTACTGCTACCAAATGGTATTCAGTGAATAGTGCAGGCCATGTAGAAATCATAACTTTGCTCGTGATCGCAATCACAGTATTTGATACATGGACTGGGACTGCATAGATTGTACGAGGTAACGCAAAAAACGACGACGAGTAAACTATGTGGTATGTATTTAGTACCGCGGTACAAACAGCAAAAATATAATTTTAATGCAGCATACCTTTAAAGTATATTCACGTTGTCCGACACGTCGTACGAAATTGATGGTGTCAGGATCTCTCCACGAAAAGTTAGGGCTAGGAGTGTAGATCATGAGTATGATCGGTCACGCCCAATTCTCGCTAATTGTCCTAAAAAAATGACGTAGGAAACAGCCTTGTCGCACCGAATCCCCTACAAGGCACCTAACAACCTGCCACTAGAGAGCAAAGCTCTGCGTCCTCGAGTGAGCTGATAATGAATCGGCCGCCAGCGCTGTCTCTCACGCTCGCTAGCAGATGCGGCGCGTATGCCCGCGCCCGCAGATCTGGCACGTTGTCCATCGTGGGAAAATTCGATGGTCAAGGCCATTTCCCAATCCATTTTCAGAATAACTGGGAGGGATCGAGCATGGTGGCACTCATACTCGTGATCTACACCACCAACTCTATCGTTTTGTGGAAAGATCCTAACACTGTCAATTTTCTACTATACTGCTTTTAAAGGTTTCATTGAGTACTACGATTTTTATAGAAAAAATCTGCTCCTCTCCTACATCTACAGTTTGGACCAGTGAATGGTGTTGTGTTGGTAGATTAATATTACATATATCTCATTGAGCTGATTACTTTTCAAATAGCGCTGAAAGGGGAATTTCGACGTAAATATTATGCGAAAAATGACATCTGCAACCGGAAATAGGGGTTAAAAAACAGGTTGGGCAAAGATGAGAGTTAGTGCGAAGTAGGCTGCACAAGTTGTCGAAGAACTGCTTTCGCAGTATAACTGGTGCAGTACAATATTGTTGTTGTACGGGCCAATTTTGTCTGTATTTATACAAAGTTTGGTGTTTCTAACTTCTTTAGTTCTTTTTGGAATAGTAGATTTCATTCGCATTTTTGGATTTCTCCCTGCTAGCTTTAGAGAGAAGCAAGGCATGCACGGGGAGAGAACAAGTACAGTTAGGTGCTTCCCTCTAAGTCATGTTAAAGGATGACGGCGGATATTTTAATCACAATACCGTAATCGAACAACGACTAGAAGTGTGAAAACTCAAATTTTTGGATGCGCGTCAAAATGCCTGTATCTTTGAGCAAAGTTAAACAATCCAGCTCCTACCTTATGAAAACTTATCCAGTTTGATATATGTTATAACAAAGGATTTTCTCTACTTCAAAGGCTTATCACTTCCTTTAAATTTCTTTTCTTTCTTCAAAAAGTTAGATGAGAAGAAGCTGGGAAATTTTCTAATTTTTTCAAACTAACTTTGAATAATCCTAGGTGGTCTCTAAGAAGTGTGATTTAAATATTTTACAGCGACACCTTTCCCCACGAAAGCACCCTCATCACATTTCCTAGGTTTTCCAACAACAAGTTACAGATGTTTATTTCAACGTGCCAAAATCCGCGCCAGTCCTGCTCTCGTTCCCAATCGCTCGGGCATCGCTGAAATCAGCTCTAAGTTAGATGCTGTGAATTTACTTTTATTCATGTTTATTTGTTTCACTTGATGTTCAGTATACTAGCTTGTCTCCATTTCTCTTAATTGATCGATTTCCTAATTTTTAAAATTTCTTTTACCATATTAATTTTTAATTGCTACATGAGCGACTTGATTAGAGGGAATGAGGAGAGGAAGGAGAGAGAGCGACGATTTTGTGAAAATCGTGACTCATCTACACACTTGACTCTGCTTACAAACTTCGTCCCAAACCACTTAGTTAGGAATGTAATTTAAAATCAAAGATTTCCATGGATGCTGTCTTCAACATATCGTCACCACTCACTGGTGAGTCGTATGCATTTAAACGTGTAAAACAACACCTAATGACCTAGGTGCGTAGTCCTATTCATCTGTCACTATAGAAAACAAAAGGATGAAAAAATGAAGAGACAGACAACGGAAAGAGAGAATAGATAAAAATACTACCACGGGGAACAATCATGGTGAACGTATTCGTCTGCAAGAAATCAAAGAGTCTCGCTTCTGCGTCCTACTAAAACTAAAATTACATCTCGTCTAATCGGTGTCTTCCGAAAACTGTTGGTAACATTGAACTCAACTTTTTTTTGTCTTACTGAGGATCTTCTTTCTGGCAGCAATCCTTCTCCTTATATTGGAGAATACCATTTTCGCACTCGTCCGACAGCTGCATAGTGAGGTGTTCTAGGGTGACTTGCCTTGACAGCACTCACAAAAACCGGAAAAAACAATCTTTCAAAACGAGTGCTCCTATTTTTAATGTCTCTATTGGTTACTATTTGGTACTCCGGTACATCACGAACCTTACGAAAAAAAAAACCGACATCACTTAGTTTCCAGACAGAGAGAGGTGAGGACTCGCCGAAATATGCGACCATCGTTCCTTTAGGCGCAGATAATGCGCGCAACTGCCCAGTTTCCGGCGCTATGCGTCAAGTGGGTACTAATCCAAAGTGCTAACTTGCTGACTGGTTGATCGGAGTTAGGTCGAGTGGATAGCGGAAATGATAAGTGTCCTCTTCACTCTCCATTGACATTTCCGATATGCTACCCACACTTCCGCTGACACACCATGATATGACAGTACATCGATGTACTACTGTACAGTCGTAGTTTATGACTACGAACTGTACTTTTGTCTGTATTCCCCTACCGTAGTACTTTTGCGGCATTGAGCAGCAAGATGCGAATGCATACCCGTCTGGAAAGTCGGTTTTGAAAAAGGTTGCCAGAGATTTCATATTAGATCAAGCTAGCTCCTGGAGTTTTTTCCTCGCTAATTTCACTTAATAACACTCCTGAAAATCGGAAACGTTTGATGGCATATCGTGCTGCTTCAATCCTTGAAGTCTTTAACGTGATAATCCCAGATGGAAAATTAGAGGTGGTTTATGTTCTAGTCGCATTTCTCCAGTAAACAAGGAGAAAATAAATTGGACTTCACCTGAACTATAGGCCATTAAGGGGTTTTTTGTATAAATGTGTAACTACTCCCCTAACAAAGATGAATTTGAAATTTAGATGCTATTCACTGCTATTTCTGGAAATTTCTCCCTGACGCTACCCTGGATCTCGCTACCACCTCGCGTCAACTTACTATGCTACAGTATTTCTGTATGAACTCATGCGTATTTCTCGCTGGAACCTCTCTTTTCCATGCCATACGCTGGAAAACACTACGATGTGTTGCCGCATTCACTTAGAAGTGTTTTGGAGATGATTAGAAACACTATTTACATAATTGCACAACGGCAGACAGAATCATTTCCATTTCATTTTGTTTGATTTTGAACAACGAAACACTTCAAAACGTCAGCACTGTATTACTGTAAGACGGATCTGCAACGATACTAGTAATTTTTAAATTAGTCGCTTTCAGATAGGCCTGAACATTTCTGCAGCGTTTAGGTCATGCTCGCACTTCTTCATCAAAATGTGCTCCTCAACGCAACAACACGCTTTCTCCTTTAAAATTTAGGGTAACGTTTTGTCACTGATTGTCTTGTTATTGGTTTCGTCAAACCTCTAACCGCCCAGTACACCCACCCCAGATGAAATGTAAAAGAATGCCCGTTTTGACTGTAAAAGAATGACCGTTTTGACGATGTTTATTAGCCTATGTATGTTTTTATTGGGAGAGAAGCGATTGTTGCTGATGTGTAGGATATGTAGCAAATAGGTGCGAAAATCACTTTATGCACCAATATATTGTGCGAATATGGCCCACGTTTTACATATTTTGCACTTCGCTGGCACATTTCACTTCCGCACGTCTTTAAACCACAACAGCTAAGCTGTAGGTCGCTGTTACTATGTGTCTGAACTCAATTCGCGAATTAGCTGTTCTTTTAAAAGAATCTCCGAGTGACGAAAAAACAATGAAAGACGGAAATCCTAGACTAAAGGTGTACCGAAAATTCGGAGAATTCCTCGTCATTTCACTGATCAACATGTTGTGAAGGACTTGATACGAAAACTGCAAGATGAATTAATAAAGGGAAGAAGGAACGAATAGAAATGCTTAAGAATAAACGAAAATTGGAGCTCACACAGTAAACATATATTCTTAGCTCCAGTTTTGGAACACATTGTAGCCGGGGTCGCATGTGTTCCACGGGACGAACGCTGAGCGCAACGCAACGCACATTTCTCTGCACGACAACGCTCGCTTTCCTTCTCCTTACTCCAATCGATAGTATTAGGCTGGACAAAAAGTCTTGTCACCCATTTTTCGAAATTTCCAGAACTTTCCATTTTGAGTGGAACCCATGTTACACCATGTTGTAGTTGTATAACATTTTCGAAGCTTTTCCAGAATAAGTATATATAGCCGGCCGCCTTCCTTGACTTTAATCACTATGTCAATTACACAAGAGCAACTTCGAGCTATCATCTTCTATGAATGGCGAGGCGGCATTGGAGCAACGGAAGCAGCCCGCGACATCAACAGCAGATTGAACGACGGCACCGCTGCCATCAGGACTGTCCAGCGGTGGTTCGCTCGCATCGTGAACGGAGGCACCGACTTCAAAGACAATTCCCGGTCGGGACGCACCTACACTGTCGAAGACTCCGTCATTCTCGACGCTGTCGAAAACTATTGGGAGATCAACAGCCGCAGTCTTGCGACGAGATTCGGGTGTAGCTGTTCAACAGTCGTTTGTCGCCTACAGGCTTTCGGTTATAGAAAAGTACTAGCTCGATGGATTCCTCTTGAAATTCTCTCGATTGATTCCTCTTCCTCTATTGAAAGAAGTTTCTCGGAGATCTTCTTACTGGAGATAAGAATTGGGTCCTCTACGACTCTAAAGCGCACCGTGCTGTGTGGCTTTCTCGAGGAAAAGACGCGCTGACGCAAGCCAAATCGGACCACCTCAAGAAGGGTCTCGGAAGAACGGCCGAGACAAGCTTCGGTGCACCTCCTCCACAATATCGCTATGCTCCATGTAGCTAAGGAGACCCATAAAATAGTGGAGGAGTTAGGCTGGAACACGGTGCCCCATCCCCCTTATTCTTCCGACCTACTCTCCTCATACTACCACTTATTCCGGCACCTAGGCTTTTGTAGCTAAATAACCTTCACCATGTTTGAAAAAGTCGATCGGGCCAAGGACTTCTCCGACTCCCAGTCTCCCCAGTTCTGGGAGAAAGTGATCGCTGACCTGCCCATTGGGTGGGACACTGTTGTAATTAATAATGTTGATTATATTATTGATTAATTTCTATTGCAAGTTGAGTAAAAAAAATACGGCAGAAAAAATTACAAATGGTGATAACACTTTCTGTCCAGCCTAATACATTACGCTCTTTATGAATACTAACGGCTATACATGAGGGCTAAAAACATATAAAGATAGAATACTTATACTGAGGTTCAGTTCTTCGTTAAATTCTCTTCGGGTTTCTCTGCATTCTCTGTTTGGATCCTCATATTTACTTTTTAAAAATCATTTTATGCTTCATCCTACATAGTTTTTTGTGGAAAGACGCAAAAAATGACTTTTAAGAAGCTTATATATTATATGTTGTGAAGTTTTATAGAACTATTGTAGCAAGTCCTTTTCATTCACCTGTGAGATTCCCACAAAAAAAAGCAGCTCAAAGAAGTTGCAGTGTATATTTCAGCTATTCTTAAAATGTACTCACAATTTGCCCGTATAATAAGAAATCAAGTTGGTAATCGGCTGTAAATCTTATTTTCTGTCGCTAGGGTCCTCCGAAGGACAAATGTACGAGAATAGCTGGAGATGATTGCTTTCAAGATAAGCAACAGGAGTTTTAGCTGTAGATTATATCTGTACATAATGATTCGTACTCAGCCCCAAATTTGTTCACCCGGCCAAGCACGATCCACAACTGACTGGAGTTGGAGAGTATATATATATATATATATATATATATATATATATGCATACACACGTATGCACACATATGGACACATTTTGGTTTGTGTGGGTAAAGAGGAGAAAGAGCGCAGGTTGCGTCGGACGCGGCGCGCTCACGCAGCTGAACACATCCGCTGCTGACTCTAAGAACAGGGTTGTGCTCATGCGCGTACTCGTAACACAACAACAAACGAACATTTTCTGTCATTCCTCGAATCGATCCACCGAATGTGACGCTGCCGGATAATGGTGTTTATCGATGCCTTCACATTCAACTTTAATCAAATTTTCGATCAGGCATTCTCATCTCCCATTGGCTAGATTCTAACGATGCCAATGATCATTGCGCTACTCCCCGCCCATTCGATTCTCAACCGTCAGGCGACCTCGGATCATACTGTTTGCACGAATGCACAAGTGTCCGGTTTCCTGTAAACGTCTCCGATGCGCGCTTTCTGCGAGTATGTCTTGTTGTGCGTGCGTGAGTGTTATGTGGAATCTGCAGAAAGGAACCAAAGATCGTTTTTCCTATCATTTCGCTCGTAAATTTATTCAGACATAGTTTTTACATTATGAGTAAAGATGAAATCTATTCCATCTTGCAAGTTTAGGAAGCAAATAACACGTTTTAAATTGATTTTCCTTTCTTTCTCTTTTTCCTACTCTATTTTTGGTCTTATTTTCAAATAGATTCCCCTTCCTTTTTTCTTTTCTCCTTCCTTCTCACTTATTGCGCTTGAAAAATGCGGAGATAGATTATGGGTGAAGAGACTTCGTTAGAAACGAGTGGGAAATTAATGCTCTAGAAATGGTTAATGTTAAAAGAAAGTACGAACGAAAGATTCCTTTTATTATTTTATTCCCTTCCTTTTTCTTTTTCCTCTTTCCTCCGTCGTTAGCATCCGGTTGCCGTGTTCTCATTCGTATGTATTGGGTATGATGTACCATCATATGATAAGGCGTCGTGGTTTTTTGCCAGCCATCATCGCACAACGACTTTCACACATGCACAAATGTTTCTCTGCTGACACAGTGGATCGTGCGGAAATTTCGAGGATAATTTTCACATTGTTTCTAATGCTTACTCCAGAATTTTCCTACTTGTCTGCTCTTTTGTTCATTTTCGAACTCAAAGTAGATGTTGAACTGCGAAGTTATCTTTGCAGTGAACACTTCCTGCACAGCGTCTTTGACCTTCGAATAATTCCTTTTCGAGAGCATGTCTATTCTTTCGAAGTTTCACTTAAATCATTATCAAGTCAGATTATCTTGGTACTGAAATAAAATTAAGGTAAAACTACAACAACCCTGTAAGGTGTACATCATGAGACCGGATTTTCTTCCATGTGAACGGATTTCCTGGACATCATCTATGCTTTCTAGATGTTGCCCGATAGAAAGATACCCGTATTCGTCTATTCTTCAACTCAACACTGTTTCAAAGCGAAAAAAGCGCACCTCAACGACAATTAGCTAAAACTTCAAGATTTTTACTTTGGTCCCACTGGCACAACGCCGGAATTCACTTCTTGTGACTTCTGTTACTCTTCCTTTTTCGAACTCATAATTAGGCTACCTCAACCGCCCTAATTTTGCCTTCTCTTTTTTATTCGATCCTCGTCCTTGAAATTCTACTCTCTTGTTGCCCAACGTTACACTGATCTGGTTCCGTTCACTTCACTCCTCGATTAGAAACGCTGCTTACTCTGTGGATGAGCTACCTGTTTTTCGTGGATTAATGCGAGTTGCATGTCTGCTTTTCCTATTCCTGAACGAAGTAGCAGATATTTTGAAGATATCTTAATCTTGTATACTCAGAGAAAAACATTGCGAGAAAAAAGATTTGCTCAGTAAGAACATCTGCGATTCTGGAACACCTTGAATTCGATCAAAACGTCCTAACTTATGGTGGAACAACGCGCGGTTTATCCAAAAGGCATTTATTAGCTGGTTTTCAAAGTAGGCAAAATTCTCACTGCGCAGACGCCTACTGTAGATCTTTTGGAAGCAAAATGGGGTGCACTAAAATGGAGAGATGGTGGATTCCCGTCTGGACGGTAGGAGGAATGTTCCGATCGCATTGCCTTTTCCACGGATCCCTCCTGCAGGCGATTTTAGTTTTACTTTCTATCGGAGCTAATGGATCTCTCATCTTTACTCATTCTAACTAAATCTTTGGAACGGTTCATCATTTCATTTCGTAGATGCAGCGGTCACATTGTTTGTTCCTGTGTGTTTTATTATCGTTCCATCTATTTGTGCAAGTGATTTTAGTATCAGCAGATGCATTCCTGCAAATTTTCATTGTGCACTTGGAAGAACCTTGAACGATAGGCAATAGAAAGAAGGAAACGCCTATAAAGTTCAGCGAAATGGTCTGATTATTGTTTCCAGCTGTCCTTTCTTCTGAAAAAAATTATGGAAGAGCAGTTGTTGAAAATCACTACTTCTCAGATACCTATGCACTTTTGATTTCATAAAAGAAAGTACGCGGTTCTATTGAAGTGTATCTTCTGTTCACGCACCTTGGGCACATTCTTTCCACGATGTCGGTATATTCGCATCAGTTCTGTGCTTCTAAGGAAAGAACACTAACGAGGTGATTAACTCAGGAAGGAATCAAAGATGATTCAGTGCACAGCCAACAAAGAGAGAACATGCGTCACCACAGCACAACCAGTATTGCCCTTTTAGGAGTTTTGCTATCTTCTTGATACTATCCTACAAAAAAAACGCTGTTCCATATGTTCCGACAAAGAGTCGGAGCAGCATCATGCTTCCCTCAACAGCCACATATATTTTATGGATTGATCTAGTTCTCAATTTACTGGCTTTGTTGGCGAGGTTGGTGTTGGTTGTTAGCTAAGCTAGAAGAGGATGAGGTCTGCACTCCAGTTTTATTTTATATGATCATTTTTCTGAATAGTGGAGCCACTCAGAAAAGCTAAAAGTCCGTTAGCAATAATCTGTGATTGGTGACTAGTTTGCAAGCCAATAGATATCTGTTCCTTGCATCTGTGGTTTTGTTTGAAAGTACCGTAACCCCTCATGTTTTGTGTTTGAGCTCTCATATTTGTGAAAAATCAGAAATCGTTTTATTTAAAGAGGAGGATTCAGCACTTTCCACATATGCGCTTGCTGAAATGAGAGTTCTGACGAGGTGAACTGAACATGAAGGTACAGTCCGCTTCGAACTCGAGGTCGCCGCACTGCTTGCTGTTGTGCTTCCAAATGATCTACAGTAAACATCTGTGCCGCGGAATCATTGCCTAGCCTAACTCTGGCGATGCAAGCCAAGTCGAAGGGGTACATCTGCACATATGTGCGAGCAGTTCTAAACAGGACCTACTGATAAACACCTTCTCAGGCTATGTCGCACCATGAACAAAAACTTTTCGATTCGACTCTGCAGAGGGTTCTCTTTCTATTTTCCGTGGGTACTGCAGCACATCTTTACCTTTTCCTAAGGTTAATCTTTGAACTTCATCATCGTTAGTTAATTGTCTAAAGCATTCGTGTGTTAAATTGTTGACATTGAGGTCATTTGAGGTGAGTAGCCCGAAATATGTTGCAGTAAGGAGCCGGCTATCGAAACAAGCGCCTTTCTGAGTCAGAATGTTTAACAGAATTCCTGCTCATCTTTGTCTTCTGAAAACTGAAAGTATTCAGTTATTTTTATGGTGAATACGGCATTGGAGAATCCTCGAAAACAGCTTTCGATAGTACGTGGAGTATTTTTCGGTTCTTGAAATTGAAATTTAGCTGCAGCAGCGAATTGGATAACGCTTGTAAGACCTGCACTCAGGAGTAGACTAACTTATAATTTTGAATGTGAAGAAAAAGTAAAAAAAACTGGTGTACGTGTAAGACTTATGAAAATTTCTAGCACTATTAGTTTTGTCCTTGGTTGCTCGGGTCGTAATCTTCTTAGATCTAGTTGTCTGTTCATTTTTTGAACATTCATCACTAATGGTTACTTTTTTGAAGAACTAATCTACTTTGTATAGTGTTGATACGATTTTTCTGCCCTAGTAACTACTCCCAAACTGTATGAGTCTTTGAGAGTCAGGGATTTCCTTCAGGTCCCTTCATCCATTTTTTTTTTGCCATCACTTATAAAATTACATAAGGCCATGGAGAAATGTAGTCTAGTTATAATGACACTCACATTGAAGGGGAAGACTAGAAAAACATTTGACTTGAATTTGTTAGTCAGAGACTTTTGACGTTTTCTGGAGCATCTGAAATGAAAAATAAGTGAGTGCATTTTTTCCGTGAGTTTTATATTGGTTTTGATGTCAAACGAGGACCTCGGAAACTCTTTCTCGACAGTTTTTGTCGAGAACAACCTCCTTAGTGCATGTCCACCTTCTTTTTTCCAGAATCAAGCCCACCAACCAACTGCTAAACACTGCAATAATCGTTTTTTTGTAATCCGTGTCAATTGCTAGCATTTGATCACATAGCGGGGATGATGATTTAGCAGCTAACAGTAAATCACCGTTGTTCACTGCTCGACAGCTGAATGAGTAACCACAAGGCACATCACCTGATCGCGAGCGCTGCTGAGACATCGTCACTGAAACCTTTTTTTTAAAATCAAATTGTCAAGTTATTCGTTTTCGGTGTGCATCAATTCTTTCCTTCGCTTTTCTTTATTCTCAGCCTTCTATTGATTGATTTGATTTTGACTATTAGTTAGTTCCGACCCTGAGCTGCAAGCACATATCGTGCATTCTTGGACCTGAGATCTGGATCACTGAGGACTTCGCACGCGACTTTTTCTCAAAGCATTGCCTTGCACTAATTGAATTGAATTCCTCAATAATCTCATCTGCTACGATGCCTCTGTCGGAAAATTGTCTCACTTGTACAATGGAAAAATTTCTCATTTTCTGCGCCACACAATTTGCAAATTATTCAGCTATTCATTTATTTAATTAATTCTGTATGAAGGGAATATCTTCGCACGGTGACACACCACGAGGAACGCTCCAGTTTTCCTTTACGTGCTTTTCATGACTTCATCCTTGTTTTTTTCTGCGAGTGATGGCATAACAGGCAGTTACATTGTCCTGCGACAGCTCTTACTTCTACTATATCATATTCCTAGTACCGATGAAAAGATTATGTGTAGTTATAGGAGGTTATATGTAGTTTAAAGGAGAGAGAGAAGAGAAGGAAAAATGGAACGTGACGGTCATGTAACATTTCAAGAGCGTGTTTGAATGTTGAATGTTTGTTTGGTCTGACTACTTTCAACTACACTCGGAAAACCATCGGGACCGACTTCTGCAGATTTGTTGGAGCTCTTTGGTCTTGTTTTGAAGAATAAGACTCATTGAACTCAACCGAGGTTGGCAGTTCTATGTTCTTACACACAGCTTTTCGAATTACAAGGAAGTTTGTGGCTAAGATTCCGTCACGTCCCGCTTTTCCAGCGGATTTTTCTGTCTCGGAAACTATCGAGCTCTGCAAAATATACTCATCAGGTCCTTTTCAGATAGAACTCATTACGCATTTAGACTGAGATGTAACTGTGCTCTTTTCTTCCTAGAGAATCATGCAAACGCAATCAAACAAGTTTTGCTGGTAGTATTTCGTGAGGACGTCTTGCATCGTACAGGTAGCTGGAATTGTTCGCCGTTACTTGCTGATGTTCTCAAATGCGGTCGAAGAGGGCACTCTGCAGCAGGAATACCTCAGGACGACAATGTAACTTCGCAAAAGAGAACAGCAGCGTTCCACTCGACAGCTTTAATGGACTTCCCAGTTCCTAGCGCATTATTTCTCTCAATCAGGAACTCTTCAGAGTGAACTCTGTCTGCCTTTTTTTTTACTCTAACTTCATCGGAGAAAACTCGTGTGAAGTAGCGGCATCCCTTTCTTTGCATACTACATTATAAATGACTGTTTTCTGTTCTACTACTTTCCTTATGTCCCATAAAAAGCTAATTTTCTAGACGTAGACCTTGATGGCGGAAATAGTGCAGAGATGAATGGTCGTCACTTCGTCTGCATGCCCAGTAGTTCGGAACCATCCTAGGGCAATCAACGTTCTTATCCCTGTATTGTCATCAAGTAGAAGCACGATTTGTTAGGCAGGATAAACACAGTGACTCGATGGAGCGGCTACCCACGCAGCTCATTGTATGATCCCCACAACATTCTCAAACCTCGATAATTCAGAAGTCGAACCTGTTGAAGCATCCCTGAGGGAATTACCAACACCAGAATCTCACCCGTTATCATTTTATGATCCCTTAGACATTTTCGTCATTACATGCTTGCTTAAACTCACTACTCGCAATACTCTCTCGATTTCAGAACCCCAAAATATGTCCATCGAGGGAGTTTTGCGAGCAGTACGACGATCTATGGCGAGCAATGATGACGACTGGTCCGATCGACTGTCGCACCTCATCACCAGCAACATGCTGGTCACAGCAGCCGGAATCGTCTCGTATAAGATGTTCTCCGACGGACCGCTAGAGTGCATGCCACCCAGCTTCTTCCCGAAGTCTTGGTCAAGGGTTAGCAAGTATTCATTCTTCTATTCTTATTTTCATGGTCACTTGAAAAACGAAGACGCTTGCATCAATTTTTAGAAGACAAACAACGGAAATTTCAACCTAGCGATATTTTATTTGATTGCTATTGATTGGTATCTGTTGTCTGTCTACAGTCCACGAGTGGTAGATGAGCAAATTTAAATATTTCTCGACACACATCAAAACAACTGCCACAATACAACACCCCGGCCTTTCAGCTAAGCCATAAGAGTGCTTGTGCACTCTTGCGTTCTCCCATAAAGCAGTGATTTACTGATTTGATATAAGGAATATCGTGACTCTAGTGAATGACCCCAGCAATCAGTTACTTTCATGCAGTCTGTGCAATCAGGAAAGCAGTTTTACCATTCTCTTCTTCTTCGACGTTAATTCGACGTCCCTTCTTGTCATCCAGTACACGACTGTTCCACTAATGCACACAGTCTATCGCTGCTGTTACAACTTACAGTCTAGTTCACTTGTTCGAGGATTCACTGCTCAGCCACAAAAATTTAGGAAACCGAAAACCAAAAATTAGAAGAAAAGCACCTAAAAAGTTGTCAAAATCGCAATCACAGTTTTGCGGCTGGCGCTGTATCGTGAAGTGCAGACAAGCGGTGATGGTCAACGCCAGGTGGGAGTTCTTCGCGGCAAATGGAAACAGTGAAAGCCACCTAATTATCCTCCTCCTCCTCGTAGATGTACTTTAATGCGATTCTGAAGTTCATAAATGTATCATGACTATTGACGTGACATCTACCGAAACCAGAACTATAGCGGAACTATGGTGAGGAACGCCTTGTGAAACAAGTTTTGCATTTCGATTCCTCAGTTTCTAGTAATTTTAGTTTTACTTTCGGTTGCTGAGTGAAACAAAAAGGGAAGTTGCAACCAAGGGGGTCGTTGCATAGGCATCAGGAGCAAACTCGCAGCATCGAACCAGTCTTCTTCGTTGTTGGCTCAATGCTGTGAGTGTTGAAAGTGAAATAGTAATCTGGTTGAATGACTCCTTTCGGTGCGAAAACCCTTAACGAAGGTTCTTCGCTCGTCCGCACAACTGCATTTCGAAGCGAAGGTGACGATTTCCATGAAGAAATGCGTGGAGAGTTTTCAAGCGAGAACACAGGAGAGCACACTTACATGTGGGATTTCTGCTTCTATCTTTTTGAGCCACTGCTCCACCATCCAGATGCCATCACGTTGACGTTCAACCGAGTTGAGAAGGAGTAAGGTCGAAGAAAGTGCAATCCGCCCGATAACTGGTTAATGTCAGTAAACAACGACACAACTACTCTGACACAAAGAGTTTGTAATTTTTATATCTCAGCACATTATGTAGTATTTAGGATATTTGATTCATTCGCTTTGCTGCAGATGGAACGAGAGAAAGGAACGAGTTTTGAACACAAAAACAATGTAGACAGCAAAGCTACACGAATAAAAACCGTTTAGAAAATCAATAATTTAATTGCATGCAGTTTATCTCTTTTTCAAAGAGCATCGCTTAGTTTTTAGGCCAGCTGCTTTGAGCTGCTCGTGTCACCACCATAGCTGTGCGGTGGCTAGAGTGAGGCCAAAACGACTCGAAACCCGATGTAGTTGCATAAGCTGCTGTTTTCGAAACGACACGGTAAACGCAGCGGCTAGGATCGGGGGAGGACCTTTGCTAGAACCACTCATCGCTGCAAGGTCCCGCCTCGATCCCAGCCACTGTCTCTGAGCGCCGCTTCGGGAGCAGCCGCTTACGCAACTACAGCGAGACATTTTGACCCGACAAGATGAAGTCGCCGTCGCCGACGACAGCCGAGTATAATGGCGCCTTTTCCTGAGCGATTTAAACGACAGAGTTGGAGGAAGTCGTTGTTTTGATCCGACTATAACTAGTCATAAACAACTTGCGATGCAATATTATCAATTTGTAGTAAACCCTTCTGTGCTAAATTGTGAGTTGTTATTATTAGTTTTATCATACACACATTATGTCACTCAATTACAATAATATACTGCAATTTTCGAAATTTCAATTCGCCGCTTTCCCTTACACATACAATTTCGTTTAAATTTTATTTTATTCCTATTTGCTTCGAATTAATGTTAGAATTTTATTTCAGCTATTCTATTTGTTATTACTACAACATTATTATTATTTATTCATTATTATTTACTTTCTATTTATGTTTTTACAAAGAATTTCAATTATACGTACTTGTACCAGTAAGTTATATTTTATATTACACATAGGACCTATTTTGTAATTTGCATTCCATAATACGATTCTTCAGTTTTTCCTGGATTATATTGGTCTTGTATTATAGTTTTCTTTTAATTTTGATTAAGTCGGTGGGATTATTTATGGGATGTCTGTGTTTACTATTTCGCATATTCATCTAAACTACTTGTAAACTATTTTGTGTTTGCAAAATCCACGCAGTATCCTCTACCAGTAACTGTATTCGTAATTTTGGATATCATTTCACTACTGCTCGCTAAGAGCTGTCCTCGATACATTACTTAAAAACATTCCACTAACTTAACCTCCTATAACAACAATCTGCTGGAAATTTCCCCCTGTGTACTGAAGGTTCGTGCAAAAATGCGGAAATAAGCAACCTGCACTGGCAATTTAAAAAACGTCCTTCTTTTTTCCTTCTTTTTCAGGTAAGCCTAGCAATTATTCCAAAATGGCCTCAAATCGGAGCGATTAAGCCTCATCGACGGTGACTTTCTACCAGGGGTGCCGAGGAGGCGTTGGTGGCCGTCGACTGCGCAGTGTTGACGCTGGCGCACAGCGCAGTCGCCGCTCTTAACTGATTTTTTAACCAATATTTATTGGCAATCTGCCAGATAATGACGCTCCCTGCCAACGATCGGGCGATACGAAGGATTCTCGATAATTCTGCTATGCTGTTCATTTGATTGCTTTCTGTCCTGGTTCCCTCTCTTTCAAAAGATTTATGGAGAGACTCTGAGTCTTTGGTTTCGGGGGTCAATCGATCTTATCATCATGGGAATGAGATGGATCAACACATACACGAAATGTTTCCGCTGTGACTGACCGAAGTAGCCCGTTCCAGCACAAATCATTATATTATGTCCTATTATTTATTATATCATTTCTATTATAATGGATATCAAAAGTCTTCGTACAATTTTATTTTTTTTTTGTTTTTTTTAACCTGAAAATTGGATCCTTTTAAGCGTCATAACATTTTGAATAGTTATGATTTGTACTGTTTACTCGAGAAGTCTAAGTCTATCTAAAATTTGAGTTTTGAGAATCAAAGTCAAATAATTTTTGCTCACGTGTGAATTACTTGACAACTTCTTTTCGAATGAACTATGGAAACGCTTTTTTGAACACGACCTTTGAGAAAAGAGTCCTTCACCTTTGAAGAAGATAGAACATCGTTATTAGCGAAAAAGGCGGACAGACATTGAAATTATCAGTCTAGAAACCAGCAAGCGAGTGAAAAGAAAAATTCTTTGACCCATAGATCAGGCCCCCTGTGGGATAATCGAAATATCTGACACCTCACTGCGCTTTCTTATCGTGGGTTATAAACTAGTTGTATGAGTTGAATTACAAAACTAAAGCTTTTTGCTTTTGTCTTTTCCACCTACATACTTAACTCGGAATTAGTTTTTTTATGGTACTGACGAGTCACATTGCCATCATTTCTCTTCTGCTTTGAATACTGTCCGGCGGTGCATGAAATAAATAAATAGATGAATAAATAATAAATAAGTTTCCATCTCACGTTTTTCTCCTTAAAACGCAAAGAATCCCTGGAAAGTTTTAGATCATCCTTCTGTATAGAATTTCCCTAAATCCAAGTGTTTTCCTTCCAAACTTTTCTGGTTCACCAGTTCTACGTACCAATTTTACATCAATCACAATTCATCATGAAAGAAATGTTAGATGTCAGACGAAGTGTTGTCTGGTTACTTTAACCACCAAACCAACTCCTCCTCTTCCTCGTGCAAGGTCAACGCAAAAATTTTTCGGTCGTGTTGCATTTTTTGTCCGTCAACCATTTCTGCGCATCGATAATTCACCGTGTGAAACTCACAGATTTGAATCCACTGCGAATTCGAGAATTTCTGTTCGAGAATTCCTTTTGAATATCTATCAATTTATATGTATGAAGGCGTTTATCTGATTCACTATGAGGATTTTCTAGGGACTCGATTAAAAAATCAGATGTTTCGAATGTTTACTTTCAATTCGTAAAAAAACACTTTGGCTGAATAACTGAACAAAAATGGATAGGATTTTGAACTATCCTTGGAGGGGTTTGAGGTGGAAATACTCAAATATGGATAGGATTAGTGTTTTGTGTGCATCCTCTGTTTTACTATCCATCCTTTTCATTTTTCTGTCCCCTTTCTTCTAAACTACAGTATTCTCTACGTCACAAACCATGTAAGAAAAAGGAACTTATGCCCAAATATCTGCAGTTAAAATCAGCGAAATACTTAGAAAGGCTAAAGCGTTTCGTGCAAAATAAAACATTTAATCAAAATCTACATTCAGTTTATTTTTACTTCTATCCAATTTCTGTTGTTTTAGGAGTTTTCCGCAGTTCTCATCGCTAGCTTTGTAAAGCGCGACAAATCTATTCTCAGAAACCTCCTCCTTTACCGATGAATTATCTGAACAGCAACATCAAGAAAATGTGAACGGAAAAAGAAGGATGAAATTGTCTAGTGCCCCTTGAAATTACATATGGCACCCTTCGACTCTCTCTGTTCCCTTACTTTGAAATGTTCCGTTGATTCCTAACTGTCCAGGAAAGGCAGGAGAACGAACTGTCAATGCATGTTAGATTTTTTAGAGCGCAATGGAAATTGCTTGCCCGCTGAGTGCTTTTATTTGGTCGCGGATTTTTCGCACCATCGGTCACGGAACTGGTTCCATCCTATTTAAAGAAACGGATTTGAAGCGATGTTTTACGTTACATTTTAGATGTGAAGTAAGAGATCAGCTAAGCCTAGTTTTTAGTTCGTGGACGCTCTCATTTCTGGCTCTCCTGTGGTTAGTGGATATTTATGTCACCTGAATTTCAGTGAATCACTGGTCACGGCTGAATAATCATTGTAAAAAAGTCAATCATCGGCCACTTCTTCATTCTGTTATTGGGCTACGGTACCTGTGTATTTGTCGCAGTATCTCTACAACTCTTGTGTTATTTTCAACAAGAAGTGTTGGACTGTACAGAAAGAGAGAGAGGGAGAGTGGTGGGGGGATTGCACCTCTTTTAAGAATGTCGTCATGCACTTCGAACATCGAACGTTAATTTTTCATGACAACAGCTGACTCTGTGACTCACCAGTGGGTCACACTAAAACGTGATTTTTTTCTGTGACGAGTGTGGCCTACTACTAAAACACTTTTTGAAGAAATTACCTGCGGCTGCTCATTAACAAAGCAGAGTGCGAGATAATTGCGCCCCAGGGATGTAAGATTTTTAGCATGAACATATTTCTCGAAAAGTAATATGACAGTTACATATTTGTAATCTACATACCATTGCGAAGAATTTGACAGCCCTCAAAGCTTTAATATCATAACTTTGAGGATGTTGAAGAATTGACTAAAGTTACATATTTCAACTTCAGAAACGATCGATATTAGTAGCTTGGAATTCATTTTTTTTTACAAACTCAGCAAGGAAACTACTTGTTGTAGGAGACGCTCCTCTCTCTACTTCCTACCTCAACGGAATTTACAGTTCTTTTTTTTTAATTTTTTGAAATCAACAAAATTCAATAGATTTCTTCCTCCTCATTGAACAAATCCAGTTGATATTTGAAAGAATTCCCGTTAAATCGCTGAAAAATGAGTTATTTGTAAAATCACATGGAAAGTTTACATCTTCACAGGTTCAAAACTGGCCGCAGCTGAGACACATCATAGAAGAAATCGAGAGGGTTAATGGGACAAGTGCTGTTCTCTATTTTGTGTTGTACCGACAGAAGGCAAACCTAATTTGTTACGAACGAATTACGAACTGCCAAAAATCACCATAAATAATGTAAAACACCGAAGTTTTAGTGGTTGCTTTTAAGAGCTCTAATTGCATCCAATCGATAGAACTCGCATACACGAATCTATTCATATATAGATCTTATAATAGACATCAAATTAGGGTGTGTTATGAAAAAAAAGACGAAAAAGCGGATCCGCGCCTTTTTCGTCTTCTGTCGAAGAATTAGCGATTCTACTGTGGATACTAATGCACTAGTGCATATTGTGACAAGAGAGCACATTTTTTAAATTTCAAATATCTAATTTTTTAAGCTATTAAAGCTAAGACCATTAGATATTAGAGTTTTAATAGCTTAACTCTAATAGCTAATACCCTTAGCTTTACTAGTACTACTACTACTTTATTAGCTTCAATTTATTACCTCTAGCAATTAAAAGCTCGGTGGTCCCGCACCGCTTCCGAGCGTACGATACGCATTGTTGTTAGGACATTGAAGAGTTCCCTGCTCGTACCGTTACTGCATTTCCCAGTCCCAGGTGAAAGGAGAAGAGAAGGGAGAGAGAAAGGAGTCTTAACAAGTAGATAGTAGTGAGTTCAGGCAGTAACGGACGTGGAGAACGCCCTCCTCTGAGGCAGTTACAATACATATTGATTACTACTTCTAAAATAATCTTCCTAGAAAAAAAAACAATTGCTCCAATCTATGTGTTTGCTCATTTCTCATACTGCGCAGATGCTTTGTGTGTTTATTCAACAGCGACCTCGGCACTGATTCCGTTTGTATGTGGATAGTGAGATATCAGGATGATCAGAGACCATTGCGAGATCATCTGGTCGTGTCGTTCATTTTCCTCACTAGTGCAATCACATGAAATCGTAGCTCGATGAAGTACTAAAAATCCTTTCCACTTGAGGAATTCGTGTATATTTTTGGATGACGACAAAAGTGCCAATAAAAACCTTTGTTTTCCTTCTGACTACGAATGTTTACGCGGATGTTTTGCAGAAGAATTGATCGATCGAAAGCGATTTCAATATTTTTGATACCAAAAACGTCAGATGTGCACTGAGGGACCTTTTAGTACTTCAAATATATGTTTGGAGAAGTACAAGGTAGTCACATTTTGTTCCACATCACTTTTTATTATTTCTCTTTCTTTTCACTCTTCTCGGAGGAAATCACTGCAAGGTTTTCTTTCTATTTTAGATCCCACTACTCCTTAAAAAAGTATCTTTTTATTTTTTCATTGAGTAGCTCGCTCGTTAACTTGTTATCTATGTCTCTCTACACAGCATGATTCCCAATTTTTTCTTCTTCCTTTTCTTGTTTATCTCTCATCATCTCTCTATTTTCGCTTTCTATTCGGTGACTACAACCCTTCCTTGTTCAACTCGAGGTTGCTTGCGTTTTTGAAGGTGCTTCTTCGTGCTTTTTCCTAAACTCACATTAGAAAATCCTTTTAGGAACCAGCTCACGAGTTCCCATCAAGATCTCGAAGTGTTTCGCCAGTTATGTTTTACATAGTCTGTGTTCTTTTACGGTGAAGCAAAAATTTACATCCGAAGAGATTTTGTTCAGACACGAGAGATTGTTTTAATTTTCACTGAGCTGGCGCTCTTTTTCGAAGGTGTCGCGTTCTTTAAAATACATAGTCGTATTCCGAATAAACCACCACATATGCGTTTCTAACTTCCTCAACAACCTCGCCTTCACATCCGCTTCCGCCTGTTCCAGCTCGTTCTGCACGGGTACTGTATGTGTTCCTGGGAAGCTAAATATCTTGCATTTTCCTTATCCACACCTACAGAAGCGTAATTGATGAATGTTTTAAGAAAGCTATCAAAAACCGAAGAAGCGAGTAGAGTGTATTTTAAAAAAATACTGCAACTACTATAAAAAAACAGGTTACTAAACACTTGTTTAGTATCAGTTTTTTGCGTCCTCACTTTTTTTAGCTATATATTCAACGAGATTCTTCGAAACTGAGACCAAATAAAGCAACTATCAGCCGTAGTTTCCAGAAACACTCTCTTTCGCTTATGTTTTCGCTATCTTTTTTCTTTCTTCCAACCACTCTTTGAAACAGAAGAGGGAAGATGCCAATTCCTAGTATCTCTGCTAGAAAAGGAGAGCCCTGGTTAATAACTTGAATTGTAACTTTTGGGGTCGATGCGGTTTTGATGCATGATGTTGATATGTCCTTTGTCCATCATGGGACCGCCATTAAAAGCAGACGGTGTACGCAGGAGAAAAGCGGCTCGTAGGCACGCAGCGGCAACGACAACGAGCGACAACGCAGGAAGGCTACGCATGATTCTTCCGCATCATTGCGCCAGCGACGGCCACCCTCATCGATTTACAATTTCAACCGATCATCCTTACAACTACACCAGTATCTGCACATGCCATACTCCACTTCACATCTTCTCTCTTTGCTTCCTTGTTCTTGTTTTTTTTTGTTTTTCCTTTACTCTCTTTTTTTGTTTTTCTAGAAATGTTCGTTTATTACGTTAGCGGCACAGAATCGAAGGAAACCCATATTCCTTATCAACAAATGCATCCAAATGTTTGCTTGGCTCGAAACGTAAACAAGTAAACAAATATATTCGGTGATTTTTGAGGTATTGCTAACTTCACTTCAGCAATACATAAAGGTTCCTTCGTTAACTACATGGAATCCTTACTTGAGCACCGTGATTTTTACACTATGTCGTGCATGAATATTTAATTATTAATATTCATATAAATACTCAACCGGTTTCCACAAAAATTTCAGTGTGATAGCACACAGTTCTAAGGGTATTAGAACTGTCTCAGCGTTCCACTGCACCTGAGGTCGGCTGATTTTCTGTTCCACACTTTCTGGCAATAGAGCACTGATCCGACTATCATATTAGATTCGTAAGGCGCTTTGTAACTATCCAACATTTTAAAACCTCTATATGCATAGAATGCATCAGGTCCTTTTTTCCGTTAAAAGTAAATTAAACTATTAAATTTTTTTAGCGATATTGCACATGATATGGCTGGAGTACGACTGATTGGGGCATACGGAAAATTCTAACATTAAATTTTAGCTCTTATTCCTACTTTTCTACATCTAAGAAAATTTTTGTAATTATTGTAATTCTTGCAGAAATCAGGCATATGTGAGGGGCTTTTCAGTTGTTGTGTAAGGAAATTTAACTAAGGTTCGGTAGATACAATTCGCAACACCCTTGTGTACCTTTGTCGGTATTTGTGCTCTTCCTTCAAATTTCTCTTCCCGTTCTGAGTTTTCTGACTCTGATAATTTGCTTAACGAAAGAAACCGTTTGCAAGGACATTCTCAGACCTCAAATATGTAATTTATGGATCCACGGTTTCGGCAGCAAAGAATTTTCTTGAAATCAGCCGAGTACAAACCAGCACTAATCACACTACATCTAAGTTTAAAATAAGTTGTTGCACAGCCTTACACCTACGTATTTCCGATCGCAAATTTCTCAAGCCAGCGAAATAAATAACAGCCATTCCTCCTCGTTGAAAAATCTCAGATTAACTATGCGATAAAGTGCAGATCACTGTCTGCGCCTTTAATGTGCCATGATAGCAGTAAATGGGAAAAATAAGAACAAAATGATCTCTCTGGATACTTGTGTCATTTTATGGGAACCAGGTATATTTGAAGTACCTCATAAAAAGAACAATGGGAGAAAGAGGAAAGAGAACGAGATAGAAAGAAGGAAGGAACGTAGAGAGTTTGATTTTGAATGAAAATTCCTTGTTATTCCGATGCAAAGTTGACAGATAGTCCAACATTGGCATGCTTTAAAGAACGCAATCTCTCATCGCTAAGACCAAGTAACAGTGCAGAGTTCTTTTTCAGTGTTGTTCCTTCCGTACATTCCTATCTCCTCACATTCGTCTTTTGTTCCGCTTATTTTCTTGTTCGCTGCTTGTACGCGATAAACGTACGTTCACGTGTGAAAAATGCGACCAGCAAATCAGCATCAGCATATAAATGCTTTGTCTTTATTCGAATTTATGATCAAACCTCAAATTTAAATCATTTGGGCTCATTTCTTGTCTCTCTGGTTCCTCATGGTCCACAACTGATGCTGATTGTCTTCTAGGACAATATGTGACCACCCGACAATTGCCCGACCTATAACTTTGCATTTGCATCCGTTATTTGCGTGCAAGCACAAATGGGCACTCATACGTCCAGAACGACCGCATTCGAAGAACCACAGTGAATTTTTTCAAGACATTTTCTTATGAAAAGCACTATTGCTTGATGTGAGCTGTGATTGGCACTCGGAAGTTACAAGGCGACTGTGATAGCCTCGATAACAATTTTATATCGGAGAAATTTTTTCGCTCTATTTGCACTGGGTTTCCAGTCATTTTTCTTGTGGATGAGCCGATGAGTCACTCGAAAATAATCACTGCAGATTGGCACATGTTTCAAAGGTGGCGGTTTCGCTTCAGGGAAGTGTTATTTCACTGCAAGGACTGTAGGTTTACTTATCAAAACTCATAGAAGTATTGTACTGAGAATAGGTAGCGGCGAAAATCGTCTATAAATAAAAAACGAATTCGTTTATTTAAAAAAAAAACCATTAGATGGCTTCAGAAGTATTGCCCATGTTCGACTGTCTTTGAATCTTTAGAAGTGTCGCGAAGATGTAGGAGGAGGAAAGGGATTTGAAAAAGTAATTAGAGCGTTTGATTTCAAAAAAAAAAAACTTCCATGATACTCACTGAATAATCAGATGCAATGATGAAGCAAATGAAATACAGGACGTTCACATCAAGGAACAAAAACTTTGATACGGGAGTAGGAAGTTTTCTGTTCAACACTATTCCTAGTCCACGTTACCATTTGGAGTTCGTTCTTAGTGAGACCGATTCGAATTTATATTTTCGTTCGAAATGGTTCTCTTTCGTTTATTTCATTTCAGGTCTGTGAAATAGCTTTGGCTCAGAACACTCTGCTTTTTTCATTCATACAATTTAGCTGTAAATATCACAAGAATCTCATAAATGTTTATGCTAAATTAAAAACTTAGGTTTCCACCAAACATAAAGATTTCTTTCACTTCTTTTCAAAACATTTCTTTCCATTAATGGTCGTAGTAAATTTATAACTGGGACACTGTCGACTTCTCTTTCATTTATTTTACTTCTGGTCTCTTGACCATCCCCTCACTGACTTTCTTTCTCGTCTTCCGTCTTTTTTTTTAGCTTTTTTCTCTCTCTTTCTCTTTCTCTTTTTTGGAAAACAACATCTTCTAGTTGTTTATGTTTGCTCTTATCACTCTATCTTTTGGTTTGTGGAGCACCTTGGGTATATTTATGAATGATGAATGAGCAAATGATCGATTGAATGGACGAATCAATGAAAAAGTGACCGAGTGAATGAGCGAATGAATAAAGGAAGGAATGGGTGGTTGAGCGAATGAATAAATACTAAGCAAGGACGGGTATTAACGCTTGTTTCCAAATTTTGATTGAATAGGTGTACCAGCTGCTACAACATATCTGTATTCATTTTGATTCAGAAAAAAATTAATAAAGCATCAGTACCACCGTCCTTTGCACTTTTTCCCACTGGTGGTCGCCTTCAGCTGGCAAACAGCTATTGAGTGTTGGCCGAGCCATCGGTTTTTTATAACTGTCGCACAACTGCTGTCACATAATAAACCGCACTCTCCGCATCGTTACAGCGATGGATCCAGGTGCTCCCAGCTCAAATCTCATTTCCATTCGATCAGAAATTGGGAATTATTTTTCAGCACCAGTGCTTTTGTATCGCTATTTCTCGGTGTCTTCAAAGTTGTTCTGTGCACTGAAGACGCAGCGAATTCACACCTACAAAAAACTCGGAATGATTCTTAACTGATCCACTTACTTCTTATCTTCTAGTTCTTCTTGCCAGCATCAACCATCTGACCTGGTTTCAAGTAGAAGCGGCCTTTAACCGCATCACATCGTTATCTCGACTTTGTCACTTTATGGATTTTATCGGAGTGTACGGTAAAAAAGGGTTTCTCTGACCTGCATGTGTCCAGAATTCTGGTTTTTAAAAATTCCCAAGTTCTCCTCGTGCAATTTTCTCGATTGTCCGCCGCTGTTCAATGTGTTTCAACGCTTTTCTGAATGTTTCTGCGATCGATCACTTTGCACTTCAACGAGCCATTTATCTTTTCTTTTTCTCATCGGACATTTCACCCGCCTCCATGATTCTCTTAAAGAAGAAAGTTCATCGGCGTTTTTGCACTTCCACTACTTGGATCCGTCTGCAACCACACATGAGATTGAGATGACACTTTTTGAAATAGTTTTATCATTGCAAACACTGCTTGATTTACTCAATGTGAATTTTGTAATCCATAGAGATAACGAATGCTTGTTGATGTTCTAACTTTATCCATATTTTCTTTCATTCCTCTTCGTAGCGGTAAAATTCCAACAGCTCCTGAACTTTTATTTTTATTTCCAAGAATTTTATTTTGAAGTTCCATTCTGTTCGACCAACCTACTTCAGATGAGATCTAGACATCCTTCTACCTGATTTTCAAGACATTTTTTACATGCATACATTGCACTTTCATTCAGGGAATAAGGTAGAACGGAGGTTGTTTATCAACGGAGATTGTTAGTGAAGGTTGTTGAGTGAAGAGTCAGTTCAGCAGCATCGTATGGATGAATTTTCACTGCCGTGGAGTTTGAAACTTCCAATTCCAAACAGTTTCTTTAATCCTTTCCTTAAATCAGTTCTTCCTTAAGTTTTCAAAATATTTCAAACACCCAACCCTTACAGCAAAAATCAAACTTTTCAGATTTGAAGGAGCCATTCAGAGCACTTCTTGATGGATTTTTTTAAAAAGAATTTATCGAGGAGTAATATGAGTGATTTGTTGAATAATACAAAAATAGTAGCAAAATATAGTGAACCAGCACCAGGTTAATATAATACAGCATCATTTATAATAAAATAATGTAATAATATAACATAAATATAGTATGATATAATACAATAAAATGTTATTAGACTGATAGTATCAAATATTACGTAGGTAGTATTTAAATTGCCTGAGAGGTTATCATCATAGCATTTCAATCCTTAAGACATCCAGTACCTTTCCCCCATCTTATTGATGAGTCCTTTGCTTTTGTTCATACATCATTTATAAACCTAACATGCAAACTAGGTGGTCTTTTTCATATTCGCATTAAATTCACAAACAAGTCCTACCCTTTGATAAGGCAGGGCTCCAGGTAGTTCCAGTCCTATGATTTAACACTTCGGCAGATACCGCTGAGAACGGATTGCAGCGTCGGGAATATGTTATATGAATGATTCCACGTGTGTAACTTGCACTCTCATTCCTTTCCACATTTTCGTTCTGAGTAAGATGTCCTTAGCTCCTGCAGCTCCTTTTTCTGGCCACTCAGCAGAACTGCTTATGTTGCTCTAATAGTTCCATAAAGACCATAGTGCTATTGGACCATCCGATAAATATTGTGGCTTTTTGAGTTTCATAAATTTAAGTTTACAGGGAATTTATCTTGAATGAAATGAAAATCAATGAATTAAGGATAAAGGATAAAGTGTCTGGCGTCAATCAACGCGCTTGGGATGCGGCCCCACGTTCACTTCAATTCAGAATCGTTTGAGGTTTACGAACGTGTATCTGGCCTATACAATGGCTTGCGGTGGCTAGCCGATGTGTCAAGTCAATGCTTTTATCCTCCCAGACGAGTCTGGTACCAATCTATCGACCCCGGAGGGATGAAAGGCTTGGTGAGCACTAGGGCGGATTCGAACCTCCAATCAATTGTGCAGTAAGCGGAACCTCTAACCGCTACACCACACCTGCCCTATCAATGAGTTGATTTCAAAAAATTTATCTTGAATGAATCAATGAATTGATTTTCATTTCATTCCAGATAAATTTTTTGAAAGTTTCACATGTACCCTCCTTTATTGTCTACAACCGCCCTTTCTACCTCCGACAGACTTTCGATTCATGGCACTCTTTAATGAAGAAATGAATTGAATTTATCTTGATTATGAGAAGTATAAACTGTGAATAATTTTGCAACAACCTTGTGAACGCCCACCTATGTTATCTTCCACCTCCTATTATTCCAATACCTTGCATTTTCATATGTATTCTCGAGTGCTCCACTATAGTAATTATATGTATTAGTAATGGGAATGTTCCGCTCGCAGCTCTTTCACACGCCCAATTATCTTGATGTTCTCTACATCATACCTTAAAGACAAGTTAAACTGACTAAGAACATTGTGGAAAATATAGAGTTCGAAGTGTAGATTACGAGTATGGGTGCGTCTAACTCCCATTCTCCCCAAGTCCTGAAAAATCCTGAAAAACGCCATGGGAAGGGACTATTTTTCCTACGAGAGAAACTGGAACGCTCCGACAAGCCGTCTACTGAATTGTTTCACTTGGATAGGGTGAGAGGAGACTTCACTGATACTCGACCCCTTGCACGTGGATTGGGGGTCTGCGCAAGAGTGGCGCGTAACGCCTCGCAGACACTTTCAGCTTCTTTTGAGGACAATTAGGGGAGGATGAGCGTAGCCACGCTCATATTCGTAATCTACACTCCAAATTCTGTTCTCCAGTTCAAGTTCCACAGGTTTCCACACTAAATAAATTTCATTATACGCTGCCTTCAACCCATCTGCAACTTGAGAATATTTTGAGTAGCGAGAGAAAACAGAGGATCAAAGTTCTTTTAGAACCTTTACTGAAGCGAACATTTCTTAAACGTTTACCTAAACAAAAAGCTTTTCAAGGAAAATTTGCGACATCCTGTCCTTACTTACATTAGTAACGTTGTTGTTGTTGAGGGTGTTAATTCCCTAAACTAAATTTTCGTACACTATGCCTATGCAGATCCAAGCTATACTTTTTCTAAGAGTGAGGAAATTACTTATTTTTATGATTGTGCGTACTGCAAACTTTTTAGGGTTTTTCTAGCGATGCGTTTAGAAAGTGGTCCTAGCCGGTAGGTACTATTTTATCACTGCTACATGTTCTTCTTACGTGTTTCTTTTTTTACAACTATCTACTTTCCACTACACCAGCATTTCAGAATCTTACTGTTTCAAACAGTGAAAACTGTCTTTGCTATCTTCTCCCTTTGTTGCTTTTACCCCCCTCCCCCGGATGTTCGTTGCTGCTGACGAATGAAAACTTCTCATAACGGTGTTCATAGATAAACGTCTTGCGCTGAAAAAAAAGCAGTCCACGTTGTTCTTAGGAGCGCTGGAACAACATGATTTATGTGAGATTCTAACCATCTCGTCAGAGAAAAATTTGCGAAAATAGGGATCTATGGGCTGTGCAGGCAGTTTTTCCATTGCATAATTTTCTAATAAAAATTGTTTTGGATTTCTTTCCGACAGAATTTATAAACCAAGAAAACGGTTAGGAGTTAGGAGCAATTTCTGGAGTCAGAGCATTTTATTAGCTGCCCGTGAGCATAGCTGCAGAATAATTTTCAGATTTCTGGATTATAGATTCTGTTTGTGGGTAATTTCAAGCTTTTATCCACTATTCTATTACTATTAATCATCGTTGAATGTATTTTTATTTGCCAGTGACCATCTCGTGTTCTTCGTTCAAATAAGAAACTTTCACGTATTAAGTTGTGTGTTTAAGACACTGGAATCCTTGCCAGACTCTCAGGATGATGATCGAGACGTTCATCGGAATGGCGCGGTACTTGTCACCGCGACATGACGATGACTGGAGCGACCGGCTTCATTATCTGATGACACCGAACATTTTGCTGGCATTCTCAGTGCTGATTTCATTCAAACAATTTGGTGGCAGACCCATCGAGTGCATGTTTCCTAACAAATTTCCTGGCAGTTGGGAGCAGGTCAGTCGCCTGTTCGCTGCTTTTCGTCCATTATACGTTGCGATCATGAGCCAAGAGAAGTATTAGTACTGACATCAGATCTCCAGCGATATCTAGAATGTTCTTGGAGATAGCTTGAGGTCAAAATTACTTGAATGTTGGTGCAGTTCCGTGAGCCTGCTGCGCTCAAAGTGAAGCGGAGGAGCTGGCTGCTCCCATCGAGGTGGGACCTTCACTTATTTCTGCAATAAAATTGCAGCAAGCGAAAGTTCGGTCTCTGTCGCACCCGATGTCCCAACCGCATCGAACGCAAGCGCTTACGCAACTGCGCTGGACATCAAAGGCACCTTTTACCCGCCATCACATTCGAGTTTACTCACGTCTTGTGCTTACAGTACTTCCCCCCTATCCCATGAATTTATGGATAAACTCTTATACTCTCTTCATTGAAACTAATTCTCTGCCATTTTCTTAATCATGCAGCTGCAAACTGAAGTAAAAGCGAGAATGACATTATTTCGCTTCTACCCATCACTTCTACTTCCTGGTACTTCCGGAACCGTATAACGCTTTACGACCTACGACGGTCACCAAATTCATTCCTATCTCTTCGAAATACTCTTCAAGCAAAATTTTATGTTTATGGCGTGTGGAAATAGTCTTGGGAGAGTGTTTTTGGTACAATGAAAATCATTCTTTGGGCGTCACAACAATAGACGCCAGTAGTCCATTCCTACGGGAACTTCTTGTTCAAAGATCTCTAGGCTTTTTCAACGGATGCTATTAAGTATTTTGTTTGCTATTTTTCAGCCAAATACTTGAATATTAGACTAAAGTTTAACCTTCAGTATGCTGAAAACTACTGTTGGTCGCAAGACACCTACTTCGTCGAGCCAAAGCAGCACGTCGAACTCTTGAAACCGGATCAGCGGTATGTTCCTGCGACTTCCTCATATTTTCCCCTTAACTTTCACCGTTTCATCGGGAGGTACCACTGAGAGGAACCATTTCAGAGATCGTTCTGTCTTTGTCTCATATCTTGTTTCTGTATGGAAACAACTCTAAGAATACGACCCGATATTTTTTGTTTGGGGAGATAACCTTGGTTTCTTTCCCTTTCCCGTTAAAAGTCTGTTTTGGAAAGTCTACTGGAAATGAACCATAAACCTTTTTTAAGAATATTTTTACTGGGTAAGATTCCCAAAAAATCCTTTAGTGAACTCATATTCCTCTCTGCACTTGCATCCTCCACAAAATTCGCTTCCCAGGTACACTCCCGAACGCGAGCTATCTTATTACCAATGGGTACCGTTCTTCTTGCTGCTTCAAGCAGCTTTCTTCCGTGCACCAAGTTTTTTGTGGAAATCTTTTTCAAATCACTCAGGTAAACATGTTTTATATTGTTGGCAGTGATGAATTTGAAAGTAAAATCTTATAGGCATCAGGATGCACGAGGTTGTAGAGAAAGCAAAGGATTCGGCTAATGTTGAGGAGGAGGTGCGTCAGAAGAACATTTGTATACTAGCACGTCATCTCCAAAATGCACTTCGTTTTCATCGGCGAATGGAGAAGAGGCGGGTGAGTTTCATACCTTCTTCGATAGTGAAATGGAAATGTTTTTCGGTTGGATTTTGTGATGTTTGTAACGAGTTACCGGGAGTTATTCAAAACTCGGTAGCTGCTGCTGAACCTCATTTCGATTAAGGGCAGCGTATCACCTATCATGACTCCGCTCAGATCTCCCTAGTCCTACTAAAAACGGCATGGGAACCCCTTTAGTTCCAACGAGGCACTTTAAAATGCACCTCCTTGTACGCGCTCCAATCTCCTCAGCAGTTCGTTCATTGTTTTCATTTGCATACGCTAGTGAACATCGTTGGTCTTCGACCGCTCGCAGGTGGACGCGGCGCGTCCACAAGGTCTTCGTTTTGCAACTGATTTCGTGAAGACTTTCGTGATATGCTGTTTTTAGCATCATTATTACGTTCTCCAGCGTCCTGTCGCTACAACTAGTAATTTTTAAAGTATTTATAACCAAAGTATTCGATCATTCCATAAATAATGTAGTTCTCTCAATTATTTTACTCTTTCACAAGGAAGTGAATTTCGGAAGGGATTTATTGATTATTATTGTTCTACCAGAGAATGGAAGAGGATTGAAAAGGAAAAATGAAAGAGCTTACATTGGAATGTTTCGTCAACTTTAATTTTCAGAAATGAAAGAGGTAAATGACACTGTGTTATTTATGGGATGACCCAGTATGATCACAAAAAGTCAGCAGAATTTTATTTTCTCTCTATAACCGCAGCTGAAAATGAGGAGTCGTAATTGGAATCAAAGGCACCATCAGAGGAAAAGTTCGACGTTAGCTCGTCTGCAGTTGAAGCCTGAAGTTCACGACGTTGTTTTCAAATATCGCGGGAGAAAGGCTGTTCATTCGCTATAAATCCGTAGGTCAAACAGATCGAGATTCCAAGACGATCGATTTGCCCAATGAAGCAACTCTTTACATTCGAACGAGTAATAAAACCCTTTTGCGCCATTAGTAAAGTTTGCCTGTTTTGTAAAATTTATTTCGATGTTTTTGCTGCCGTTGTTGATCAATCTCAACTCCATTTTTACGCAAGCGCTCCCAGTAAAATCCCAATTCTTCTTGAAAAAAGGGTAACATTTCAATGAGTGACTCATCAATATTCTTTGAGTTTGCCGGTCGTTTGGATGATTTCTGCAGGGTGATGAGGCTGTTGAGGACAACTCTCTGATGGCTTTGATTTTCCAGGCTCTGACGGAAATAATGACACCAAAACTTTAGTTGTTAGTTAATAACAAAAAATCAACACTTATTTTTCTACAACTCAAGAAAATCAATAGAAAGACGCATCAATCGTTCCTCATGTTCAGGTAGTTGTGCATAAGACGGTGACATGTCTCAACTATCAGTATTCGTCGGGATTCGTATCAGCCGTCTACCTATTCACGAAAGCGCTCTATCTCGTCAACGTGGTGCTGCAACTGTGGTTGATGAACTAGTCAGTACATACGCTCGTACGCTGTCATCCCCACATTTTCTCCCAACTGACTTCTTTTTTTCCAGTTTTCTCGGCACCAATAAACACCAATGGTACGGTCTTGGTGTCATAAAAGACATAGTGAATGGTGTTGAATGGGAGACTAGCGGCTATTTTCCGCGTTCTGCAATTTGTGATTTTGAGGTACAGTATCTAGGTCAAAATCATCTCTTTAATTTATCCCCTAATCATTTTCAGGTACGACAAATAGCAAATATTCAAAAATATTCGGTTCAATGTGTGCTCGTCATAAATATTTTCAACGAGAAGATCTTTGTTATCCTATGGTTCTGGTGAGTTCGCAAACTCGTTCCTCCTACCTCATTTTCACTCACTCCGCTTTTACCTTCCGCACTTAAGGTATCTGCTGTTGTTCGTCTCCGCTGCATTCACCTTTGTTACGTGGTTCTTTGTTCTCCTCTTCCCCTGCTTCTCCAGATGGTTTATCGAACAGCATCTGGAACTTAGTAGCCTCGATAGTTTCGACTCAGAGTCGATGAGTAAGTGTGGTAGTTCTACAGTGCCACTTTGTAGACCTTGTTCAACCTTTCCAAGCCATCTTTTCTTACTTTTCTCGAGAAATATTCCATTCCAGAAACTTCCGCCAATGTACGGAAATTTGTTTACGACTACCTCCATCGCGACGGTGTGTTCGTGTTGAGGATGGTCTCCGCTCATGCAGGTATCATCTTTGGGACCGATCTCATTGTGGAGTTATGGAGGACATTCTACGGGATCGAAAAGAGGGTAAGACGAGTGCTGAATCACCGATAATGCTGGTGAACGCTCTCCAGTCTAAAAGACAAACGAGTAGTCATGAGAAATTAGTTCTTGAACACTTTGTTGGTGGTAACATAGTTCTGGTAGTTCTAATCAAACTAGAGGTCCTCAAAACCAAACTTTGGGTTACATATAGCTGCGTCAAGGCGATCTAAAGCGTAGACAGTTTATAGAGCGGGATGCAATCGAGGTGGAACCGTAGCTGTAGTCGGACTGCAGAGATGAATGACGCTAGTGAGTGTCCCACCTGGATTTCAACCGCTGGATCCACCGCCTCACTTCGATGCTCCCGAAACTGCAAGCAAAAGCCCCATAGTTGCTATAACAAGGATGAAAATGTGGAATAATCGACACTGATTAGCAGTGCAACATCGGATGAACGTAAAGTGCAAGGCGTTATTTTCACCCACGTGAGAACACGAGCGTTGCTCATTCCCGAGCTTGTACACCGAGGGCAAAGTTAAAAAGCAGAGTATCACAGAACTGATTATGTTGCGGTCTCTCTGGGCGATGAGCGTAGCTCCACTCAATTCCCTTTGATCGTCCTGAAAAACGGGGTGAGAACGAATGTTGTTCCAGCGAGGTTCGTTTAGATGCGCCATTGCACACGCTCCTCGTAGAAACTATAATCGTTTTCTATCCCGTTTCTTGCGACGTTTAAGAAGATTGGGCGGGACCATGGTCCCCAGTTCATGTATTCTACATCCAGAACTCTACATTTGCTCATAGAAGCCCCAAAATTCTCACTTTCAACATACCCTACCTCTAACAATGATCCATCACCACCGACGTCTACGGTGGAGGCGTCATGATCATAATGGAAAGCAGCAACGAGCATGACAATAGTCAATAGCATGACACTCGGTATAGTAATACACAAAAATAGCCTAGGAAAAAATAAAAAAGGAAATAAAAATGTAGGAAAAATTGATATATTTTCGATTCTTAGTAACTTTGACTTTTTTGAACACAGCATTTTATTCCTAGCACAACCGTTAATATTCAGGCCACGACACCTCTGACACCAAATGGTGACGATCCATTGCAAACGGAATTGAAAACCGTGACCTCCGTGCGTAACAGAAAGAAGCAGAATCTTTTGTCGATGTTAGAAGGCGGCGATATAACGACGACACTCATGCCTTTAACTCCAGAGGATGAGGAGAAGCAGAGTGCGAGTTCGGATGAGGATCGCAAGCCGTAGTGGTGCCATCGCCATCTAATTCACTTGTAAACGAGCTTTAATTTGTTTCTTCACTTCCAATGCAGCTGCTTTCAAGGCATGGTTATTTCCCTCGTTTTATATAGAGTAGATATATTTTCCTATCGTGGCTCCAAGACATTCGCACTATTTTTGTAAACTTTGGAAATGCCTACTTATCTCAAGGCCAGCACCGAAGGTTTCAGCGGAAAAATGAGTCACCCGCTGCTCATCCGCATGCATTTCGATCTACTTCCGCATTCTTAGCTCAAAGCTGGCCACAGACTTGTTTTCTCATTCTCCGATTCCTATGCTTAACCGCTAGAAATTAATGTAGTGCCGTACTATCTGTTCACTTTGTACTCTGCTCAACAAACAGAGAGCAGCCTGAGCTACCAGTAACTTGGTCGCTGCGATTGCGCGATTTTACAGATATCAATTACTTCACTTCTAATTTGTTCACCGTTGAGCTTGTGCCTTACAACATTGCTACTGGTCTCAAATGCCTTATTTAGTTAAACCCATTTTGAATTTCTACATGTTCTGTATATCTGTAACGCTTTCAAAGTTCAATTTTATGAAGATTTTCCTCACTCTCAATTCCAATCCATTTTCAACCAAATCCTACCAAAATTTAAAGGCACAGTTTTTCCCAAAAGTCTTCTGACGTCAGAAAAAGCACAAGATATGATGCAAGTCTTACCTGACAAGCAAACACTGCCTGATCTACTGTAGCGATGCGAGCCAAAGTAGACGTTTCGCTGCAGAACCAATGCCCTTTCTGAAGCGACTGTTCCCTCATATCCCCTTGGGTCCGTACGTCATCCTGCGCGAATGCACTCAGATTTTAAAAAAATTCGTATTCTTCCACCAGGATGACACGTGAGCCATAATCTAGAGGTGAATCCTACTTCGAAGACTGGCAGAATATTCATTACGAAGGGATTGCGGCTGCTAGTTCCGTAACAAAAAATAAAGCAAATGCTATATGCCATTTATAAAAAGTCGTGAACGAGTTCTTTAGGCTGCTAGGCAGACAAGAAAGGTAGACATAGTTATGTATTTGGCGCATAGGTAGATAGCAATAAACACATCAGTCTGGGCCCGCAAGTTGTTGTATGGGGCAGCATGCAGGTATGAACGACAACTATTCCGAACTGCAGTCAAACACGTTGACGCATACCAAGGCACCGGAGCCTTTATCGCTTCAATACAAATATAAATATATTTATCCGGAAACGGATGCAGGGAGAGACAAACAGGTGGAGAGACAGACAAATAGACAAGCAGAGAAACAGGCAGAGAGAGAGGCGGGAACGGCAAAAAGTACCAATCACGTGTCTACTTTTACACCTACGAAGAAAGCAACGTTGTTTTTTGTTGTTGTCATGATTTAAATCATGATATCGAGTTAGAATAGATCAGGAAGAAAGAAAAACTACTAGTGAATTCTGAATTCCGGAAATTGTCCAAGAAATGAGTGTAAATAAGTGACCTCTACACAACACGGTCTAATGATATCGTTGTCGCAGAATTCGCTATATTTTCTACTCAACTTGTGCACTGTCAACGCATCGGAATGGCTAAAAGACTCTTACCAACTACTTGTAGACACTTGGATGTTGGAAACATCAAGACTGTATCCAATCTGTAGGAATGCAGAGATATAAAAGATCTAGAAAATCTAAGATGATTTAAAGGATCACAAGTGAGAAATAGAAGACGTTGTAGTTTGTTGTGTGGAATAAACGCCATATTTGTTATTAAGAGACAATCATCTCACTAGCAACTCTTTTTTTTTAAACGATGATTCGCTAACGAGAAGGAAAAAGAAGAGAAGGAGAGCTATTGCAGAAAAGAAACCAAGATCAATCAAATCCAAGGAATCTCTCCAGCCTTTTCTATCACCTCCATAGCACTCCTTTTCAACGACTCAAAATAACAAAATAATAATATAGAGCAAAATTGTAAAAATATCCAAAAAGCTGCTAATAGGAACCAGAAGTGATGTCTTAGTCGAGTGATCCGTGGTTATCCTGCTCCTGGAACGGTCTCGATAGGTTCAAGCCGTTTCCAACCTAATTCTTACCTTCGCCATCGCTTTTGAAAAGACTTGTATGCAACAACTTTAAGCGTTGTTAGGTAAAAATGAAGAATATCAGGTAACTCTTCTCTAAGAATGCTCATCAATTAAATCACGATCTCAGCCAGTGTTCGCCCAGAACCCGCTTTCTTTCAACGACATCGTCATTGCGCTATCGATTGACAGAATAGTGAATCAAATTCTTCATGTCCCCATAGATTTTTTAGGAAGCAAGTTAGAAATACCACATTTCTTCACATTCACCATCTTCTTTCCCCAATCATCTATCTAATTCTTGAATTTAATCTTTTCACTCTGAGATCCCATGAATTTCCCTTGATTGTTGTTTTACGACCCTCTTGCAAATCTATGTTTTTGTGGAAGTATCTAAGGGGATTTAACAAGTAAGGAGCTTCACTGCTCCGTTTCTGTCAATCCTTAATTTCACACATATTTCGCTCTTTTCTAACCACCTCCGTAACTAAACTCTACTACAACTTGATTGTGAAAGTTCTGATGAGTATGAACTGTGACGTTTAGTGTTTTCAGCGTTATGTCAGAAGACGAGTGTGCAAACGATATACTTTACTATGCAGCAGAAGGCAGTTTGGTACGTTACTGTGTTTCGTTTCTGCGACAAAGAAATGATTTTTTCAGCACATTTTGCTGAGTGATTACGGTTTAAAATTACTCAAACTACCTCTCCGTAAGCGAATACGAACGCGGGTTCCGTGGCTAGGAGGACTTTTTTATTTGGAAGTGCACGCAGTGGGAATTAACAACAAAACTTCCTCTGTTTTCTCGCCCATTCTTCTTTTAAGGTTCGCGGGCACCATTCCCACATCAATTACCTATTCATTTATTCATTTACATATCGCAAACATCAATAGTTGTGCCACAAACGATAAAAAGAAAGGACAAAGCTCACTGGAATTTCACCCAAGCTCTACAGAGCAATGATGGTCTTCTTGTACATTCGTGAGATGGCTTGACCGATCCCACTACAGGGAGTAAGAAACCCCCACACGAGATCTTTCTCCCAAGTCCAGAACGCTAAAGTAGAGCAATGTTGTCAGAGTTTGGCTGACCAACTTAAAGGCACCATCCCACGAATGTGGGATGGTGCGGGTTTTAGGTGAGTTATGCCTATATGGGATCATAGATTATGGATTTTTGGATTACGGCCGGAAAATGCGGTGCGTGCACAAGGCTGGCGCGCTCTAATAGAACTCGTTGTAGGAAGTAGCGCCCCGGAACACTCGAAACTGCCGGGCCGTTTTTTAACGGCGATTAGGAAAGAATGGACGGAATCACCCTCCTTTCCATAATCCACAACCTCGTATAGACATAACCCACTTGAAACCCGCACCATCCTACACTTGTGGGGTGATGCCCTTAACCCAGAAAGAGCGAGTCTATCAAGGGACATGGTGGGGGACCTCAATAGGAAGGGCATTGTTCTTTTATCATACTATATCATGTTATATTACCGTGTTATTTGTATTTATATTACACCACATTATTTATATAATATCTTTATCTGTTTATTCATAGTACATCTGTATTTATATTATATTCTTGTGTATACATTCACCTATCTGCCTATTTTCTTACTCATATTCTCACTAAATGTTCGATTCTGCTGAAGAGTAAAAGAGAAATAAAAGGAGGTAACTGCATGCAAATAAAGAAGTATAATCCAAGTGATTCGATTCTGCATCTAACTCTACATCGACTACTACTTTAAAGAGACCATGTACTAGTGGCACATTTCGCTCCGAAAGTTTCTATTTGAAAGGAGCCTATTTTACTTCTATCTTTCTTCATTTTGTAAAAATACTGGGATGCCAACCTTCTGAGAACGTTCTGTTAGCACTCTATTTAATAGTGTTCTTTTTTATGCCGATATGGAACGACTAGTGAAACGACACAGGGAATGGGTAACATATCGAGACAATCGGGGCAGGACTGCTGCGATGCACGCGGCGATCGCCGATAACGTCCGCAATCTTCAGTTTCTGATGAGGTAGCTTTTCTAGGCCATATTGCGATATTTCCACTCTCACTTAAGGATTTAAAGCCTCACCCGAGTGTTTATGATTGCATCGCCTACAGATACTCCTCAGCTATGTATCTCTATATCCATGCAATCGTATCTACCGTATTGCTGAGTTTAGATAGTTCTCATATCCAGGCATAAGTAATGGCGCTTTGTTCTGAAAGTGACATCCTCATTCAAAAGGGTGCACTTTCGTGTTGTATAGTGAAAAAATCTCGAATTGCAAAACATTGGATAAGAAGGACGGGCGGGTGTTACGGCCTAACGCGGCAATCCGCATCTTTGTCGGGGTGTGTCATCCTTAAACATATTAGAGCCCATCCTGTTCGATCTTCAGCTAGAGGTCGCATTGAGTCTACCCATCCGTCGCTATTCCACAAGCGGCGGAATTTCACTTCTCGACTGAACTGCCTGTCAACACCAAGTGTCCTCAGATCTTCCTTCACCACCTTTGTCTAGAACTTTCTTTTACGACCAGGAGGCCTTTTCCGATAAGGACCTGGAAGCATCCTCAGGACTACTTGGACAAGACGATCAGACGGTCTCCTCATAACGTGACCAAAGAAGCGAAGACCGTTTTCCATGACCAGTTCAGAAGGCCGGGCAAGATGTTGACGTTTTCCACGTGTCATCCGCCGGTACACCATGTCCACTTCCAAGTAAAGTTCTTCGTTATGGCATACCAACGGCCAAAAGTAGTCTAGCAGTCGCCTAAACAGCTCGCTCGTGCAGTCAAGCTTTTCCATCACCGTCGCCGGCGCTGCCTAAGTGTCCGATACGTAAATCATGGTAGGGCAAATTGCGGATAGGTAGACTCGCAGCCTGACTTCGTTGGCCATAGACACTTGGTCAATGAGTTGAATGCCAAGTTAGCTTTAGCGCATCTTAGCTGAATATCTCTCTCGTAGCTGCCATCGTTTTTCAGCATACAGCCCAAATAACAGAACTCATCCACGAGTTCGATAGGTTGTCCATCCACCTTGATACAAGCAAACGAGGGTCTCGAGGAGACCCACGTTTGCTTGTATCTATCAGGGCAGAGTCGCAGTACGTAGGCTGCAGCTAATTTCAATACAAGGTCAACAACATGTTGTAACTTCGTGCTGCTAGAAGCGAATATTACCACATTGTCGGTGTACTCGAGATCCACCAAGGGACCCACAGAAGGTGCTAAGATGACATCGGCGAGACACTGCTCAACTGTTGTTCGCATTATGTCATGTACGGCAAAGTTGAACAGAAAGGGTCCCGCCACGACCCCTTGTCTCACTCCAGTTTTCACTTCGGACGGTGCAGTACATCCTGCTGATGTTCGGACCGCAGCAGTTGTTCTTCTATTCGTTTATTAGGCGTACGAACTCCTGGAACTCCATCGGCGCGAAGCGCATCGAGAAGACGGCCTCAGTGAGGAGATTTGAAAGCGGTTTCGAAGTCCAAAAATGCTAACTGTAGAGGCTTCGAATACCGCTGGCACACTTCAATCACTTTTCCCACAATAAACACCTGATAAATCGTCGATCGACCACGGCGAAAGCCGTCTTGCTGGTGTTCGTGGTTTTTTCGCAATATGGGATTAGTCGATCCAGGGTGATCCGCTTCAAAACCTTGTACATTACACGCAGCAATGATACTCCTCAGTAATTACTAGGTTCCGTACCGGGTAGCTTCTTTTTGGAGAGGAATTATAATAGCGTGTCTCCACGAGTCAGGAATCCTTTCGTCAATCCATATTGAACAGATGATTTTCGTCATCTCATGAATCCACAAGGAGGAAAAGATTTCAGCATTTCTGTCCTAATTCCATCGTCTCCGCAAGATTTCCTATTCGTCATTTTTTGAATGCAGACTAGAACCTCCAACTCCGTCGGTGGCTCTTCGCTGACCATGGTGTAGATCTGTCCTAGGGCGTGCACAAGTTCAGGGACCGACGGCGCTTGTCGGTTCAGCAAAGTGTTAAAGTGCTCCCTCCCTCCGGGCAAAGTGCCTCCACGACAGCGACTCCGTTGGCTGTGTTCAGGACAACCGAACGCCTCTTCATCTTGCTATACTGCCTTAAGAGAGAATAGGCCTTTCTCGGGTTCTTGTCCTCCCACGCTTCTCACGATCACGCTTCAGCTGACGACGCAATCCTCCTTCTCAGACGCTTCTCCTGACTGAAGTCACTAGAAGTGCAGGCAACACATAGAGAATTGTACGTGGATATAGTCTCCGCAGATGCAAAGGCGAACTCCTTCCTCCTTCCGGTGCTAAAACCGGAAGTGTTTTCTTTGCAGCGAATGTATCCTGAATGTATCCAGTGAAAGAGTCAGCGTCGTCCACTCTTGCCCTGGTCCGTAATCCAATATTGATCGGCCCTCGTTGGCGGAACTTCTTTCTGCATTCCTCGTTTTTCAGACCTGCCAAGTCGAGCTTTGGCTGAGGTTAGGCCCCCAGATAGCGTTTCTAGAACCGTACCATAAAGCAGAGAAGAGCTGGGCGGTGGTCCTAATCAAACGCGACGTCCTAGACAGCTCTAGATTTTCGGATATCTGAGAAGGGTATGTTCTTCTTTCAGAACGTAATCGAGCGGAAGCTTAAGAGTCGGCATCTTCGCTTTCGCGGCATTTCTGGCCTTAATGGGATTTTCCCTTGCCACGTAAGCTGACGGCGTCAATGATTCCTCTGAAACGTGGATGCAATGATGAGATTCATCTGCTCACAAAGGTCAATCAGACTATTTCCGTTGTCCGATGTCTGCGCCATGGGATAGAACCATTTTCCAAGCACATAGCATCGTTGTTCAGGTCCCATCTTTGCATTCGTATCAATTCCTACATTTAACACCTGCTGGCTTGGTATCTTTGATATTGATATTGAGTTCATCATAAAACACGTTTTTGTTGTGGTCCTCTGCGGTCTCCGTAAAGGCGTGAGCAGCACCAGAGTTTGAGTCCTCTGCGATCCTACAATGGTACAAAGGTGCATCTTGACGACGTTGGTCCGAACTCCTCCGCCACGTTGTTATAATCGTTCCTAACAGCTATTGCGCAGCCTCCTACTTTTCTTTCATCAGCATCCCCGCAGTAGATGGTGCAATTGTCGATGCTGATGAGAGGGCGATCCTTGATGTGTGTTTCCTGCAAACGGTGCATGCAGATATCGCAGAACTCTGGACAGAGCGGGTTGTTGGAGTTCACTTCACAGCGACCGGCAGTTCAGTGTAACGGGACGGATGTTTGTCGGTAAAGATTCCATGTTTCCCTCAGACATTCGACCTTTCATGGTATAGACTCTGGCATGGTGCTGGACGACAGCACCTTTTTGCAATGTATGGGAAGCTTTTGCCATATAACAGTGCAGGTTACATAGCTCGTATGTTCCCAATGCGTACACTCAAACGCCTGATTGCGTTTAGTTGAAGCAGGGCCACCATGAACAGGTAGCAATCAGACTTGTATACGCGGCCCCAAAAAAATAGGGAAAAAATTGAAAATAGAATAGAAAGGAAAAATAGAGAAGAAAATTTACAAAACCGAACAAGATTTTCTGATCAACCTAATAGAATGCAAAATTCTAAGACTACATAGAGAATAGGCCGACGAGAGGAACAATAACCGCTCTATAGATTTCCAAGAAATTTTGAAGACGTTACAAACTATCGGGATTCAATGAAATTTGATGTCTGGAAAATCTTCTCCGCTTTTGTACAAAATGCATTCACTTTATATTTATTCTTATTCCAACTCTTTTGCAGGTAAATGCAGAGCAAATTCTGCAGAACGCAAATCCTATTAAATCTCGACATATTATGAACTTCTGTGGCAACGTTTCCCGAAAAATCCCACTTGTTATTTCATTTCAGTAACTTTCAGAGTCAAGTTCTGGAAATTACTGCACCGTAGACATACTTGCGTTTAATCACTTTAAAAAAAGACGGTGCTTGAGTGTGTGCTTGGATAGATACAAAAACACCTGTTTCTACCTCTTTCACTTTTACATCCACTTTCCGATAACAGCAGCACGTCAGTGCGACGATATTTTAAGGAAAGGTCTCTCACTCTGGGACACAGACAATGGGGGCGCAACCCCTCTTCACTGGGCCACACAGTGCGGATCAACAAAGGTATTCTATGGTTTTTCCTTAATATGAAATATTTCTCAACATATCTCAATATAAAGGTGGTGCGCTATATTCTTCAAAATGGAAAATCACCTCATGGTTTGGCACCCTTTCTAGTAGCCGATAAAGATGGAGTCACACCGATCCATATAGCAGCATGTGGAAATGGCAAGATCCTGCAGGTAACCCTATTCTTTCTCTGGTAGTAACGGAAACATGTATTTGATCTGAGGATATTTTTGTATGTAATGTGAGTAAAGAAATGAAGTACACAGTCTTACCAAAACGACCAACTTGTCTAGCAAATGCGTTCGGAGGGGGACCCTAGTTCAGCTCCTCGGCCCAAGTGGAGCTAGCGAAGGCCAATCGCTCTGCAAATCGCTTTGCACCACAAAAAACGTTGCTTCGACCATAATATATTAGCCATAATTTATTTTTATTGTATTGTTATTTTAGCCACTTTAAAGCCTTAATGAATAAAATTACTGAACAACCTAATTTTTGAAGACTCAAAGGTCTTATGAAATCCAAATTGTCATTTGAAATATATTCTGACGTTATCGTCATCCTAGCACCTAGATTTCCCAGATTCTGCGCTTCCCGGATTTCCCCCCTGTTTTCAAACATAACTACATAAATTCCTTCTAAATGAAAATAAAATCGAGCAGTATTTACATCTTCTTCTTTTTATTCAATGTCCTGTCGTGCGCCTGTCCAATCATCCTTCTTTCTACCTACCATATTCTAGTTCTTATGTGTAGAAGTCAACTAGAGTATTTCTGTGGCAACTGCTCTAAAATAACTGCTACTGCACTAACTCATAAGCAGATTTCCCCTCCCCCCCAGTTCTTGAAACAAGTTTTTGTATAATTAATTCAAAAAAAACGAAGAGAGAATTTAGCACAAAACAGAAGGAAAGAAAGGAACATGTAAAACAAACAAATAACAGACAGTGTAAACAATGACGGTGTGCGCCAAAGCGTACGGTAACTGCTATGGGAACTCCACAAATTCAGAAACATAAGAAGAAATAAAACAAAAGCTAAAGATAGTGCGAATGTCAATGGTAATTCCAGATGTTCATCGACGCTGTGAGCGCAGCGGACGACGTGTTCGGCTTGGCACAGGACAAGAGAGGTCGTGGCCCACTTCATTACGCTGCATCAAAAGCAAGTGTGGAAAGTGTGAGGTTGATACTAGGTGGAGTTCTTTTTTTCTGAAGTCAGAAGACCAGAAATAATAGAGTTCGTTGCTCAGATTCGCCAACGCTTGGGCTCCCAGTCGACGCGAGGGACTCCTGTGGGCTGACTCCGTTGATGTGTGCTGTTGGGATTCCATTCGCCCAAGGTCTCGTTTAACAAGAGACAGTAATAATAACTGGATTTAAATCTTGAGTAAAACTTCATTAGGGGTTGATGTATGTCGATTGCTCGCACGTCGCAAAGAGATGTCCATCTCAGCCAGAAATCGAGATGGACTATCAGCGATTCATCTGGCTGCCATCGCTAATAATCTTCCAGTACTTAAGCTTTTTGCAGAAGAGATGGGCAAAAATGTTGAGGTACGCGAAGTTAGGAAATTTTACTGTTCGATACACTCTTTTTAAGGTGTTTGACAACGAAAATCGCACTCCACTTCACTATGCAGCTGAGCAAGGTCACTACGAAATTGTGCAATTGTTGCTAGCGTGTGGAGCCAGAAGCACGACAATGTTGGTAGTTTCATGGGTTTTACAACGTCCACGATATTCTTAACAATCTCGTTTCCATGTGAGGATGATGCAGACTGAATGGAAGCATTAAAAAAACAGTAAATAATCTATAACCAACGAAGTAACCAACCAGTTAAACAAAGCGCCTACTGTATTTCCCAAACTTGAACGAAAAAATACCGCTTACAGACGTTTTGTTTTTTTTCCTTTCATCGCTAATTAATAGCATCACAAATGCGTCGTAACAGAGCCGTTCGTATGAAACGTGCAATAACTTTCACAAATTAGGACTATCTACATAGTCGTTGCCAAATGTGTTCAGCCGAATGAGTGCAATGTCGTTTCGATTGCGTTGGGGCAGATTGAAAAGGGATGTACAACATCCGGCTGAATGCATTCGACCGTATTATGCTATGAAAACTGGCGTTTTCAAGTTCCCGATATCAGTTCTTATATTGTGCGTAACTCTAGCTCCCCTTTAGTTATCGTTTCCAAATTCTTAGAATGCAAATTTGTAAAGAAGGAAACTTATAAGAACATATACGCTACTAAGAGTTGATTTCGTTTGCTAAAAGATATCTATTTTAGCGACAAATGGGATGCCAGCCCAGCTCACTACGCTGCACAGTTTAGTGTTAGCTGTCTCGACTTGATTTTAGCTAAAAATAATTATGTGGTAAGTTTCTTTCTACGAATAACTGAGCACTATTCCGTCTTCTCACACGATACGCAGTAAGAACGGTTCAACCCTGAAAGAGGCCGTCACGTCCTGATCCTTGAAAACCATGAAATTCTCGCAGTTAGGTTCTTCCCACTAGTTGATAGAAGCGCTCAATATTATTGAAGAAATGCGATTCATATTTGTGATATATTGCCGTCACGGTGGTTTGCGGAGTGTGACAGTTCTTTTTGTTAATAATACATTTGATACATTTTATTATTAAGGAGATAAAAGACCGAGAGAACCGATCGTGCCTTATGTGGGCAGTGTGCGCTGGAAACGTCGAAGTAATCGAATATCTCGTCAGAAAAACGTCTCCAGATCGTCAGGCCCGAGTACCCTTTGCGTACATATTTCTCAAATATCATAAGAGCAGATAACCATTTGCTCATCTTCCTCGCATATTTTTCATCCACAAATTCAATACTTATCCAAATGTGTAATAAGAGCAAACCTTTAACAAAAATACAGTAACTTAGGACAACCACGGGTTCACTGCGCTACATCTTGCCGCTATGGTTGGGAACGAGAATATCTGCAAAGTCTTGGTTAGGCAGGGCTGGAATCTTTCTGTAAGTTTTACACCTTCAATTTTAGGAAAAACCTTGAAATTTCAAGAGCTTGTGCGTTTATATATATATACCAGTCTGAACGTCTAGCTAAAGCCGGACTTCAGACTTTCTGTGGTGTTTGTTTCGCTCGCCTTCACTGATCAACGAAAATTAATATTATTACCGTTTTCTGTAAAATTAGACTTGTGTATCTCTAAAAACAATCTTTCTTCATCTTTTTTTTATTGTAACTAAAGGCGAAAGATTTCATAGTCTTCTTTCTAAACGCGCCAGTTCCACATTTGGAAAACATTCTAACTTCAGCTTCAAACACTCCTTACCAATATATTATAGATAAAATTTAAGTTTAAATTTAAAAGTATCACTCGAAATATGGGTTTTCCTCCTATATCCCCCCCGACAGTTATCAAAGAATGATGTTTTGGCATAAAATGACGTGAAAGACATCATTCTACTGATAAAGATAACGTCCCACGTCAGATCACATAAACATCTTGCTACTATTTAAGCAGCCGTTTGCATGCGTGTTTCCAGTTTCTGAAGACGGCATGCCACCAACTTGAGGCGAAAGAAGAAGGAAATAGACGCGCGTAGGAAGCATAAAGTTGGAAAGCAAAGCGCCCAGTGGCCACGGCTATGAAACGGCTGCAACGCCCCATTTACCTTTAAAGGCATGCATGCGAAGTTATTGTGCACAATTTTGACTCCGTGGGAGCCGTCGCACCCCCTTTTGGAATTCCGTTCCACACACACAGACACACACACATACACATACACACACACATGTGACAGACTAAACCCGTTATTATATAGCATGATATATATTAAAAGTTAGAACTGCTCACGCCATATTCGCTGTTATTAAACGGAAAGTCATAATTCCCTTTGTTCGATTAAGCATGAATAATTGTAAGTCCTCGGACAGTTTTGAACTAAATGTCTCTCCCAATGTAGAGCCAAAACGATAAGAAGCTCAGTGGAGTTAGGTAAGCAGCTGCGCTAGCGTAGCGGTTGACTCCAGTGCGTGAGACCCACGCCAGAACCCTTCACTGCGGTTCTTCGAGCGAAGCCGCTTACAAAAACGCACCCACCTTCAGGTCGTTTCAACCAGCAGCAGCGCATCTGCCGCAATGATTGCGCTTTCTTCGCCAGAAATCTCTCTTTACTTCTCCGTGACCCTACAGATCGTGCATCAACGTGCAACATGCAACATGTAGAACTTTGGCAGTAACTGTAACTCTATTTTGGACGATGCAATGCGTATGGGTTACGACTGCCCCAATTTCTAGGTTGGATTTGTCCGTGCAATACAATAGAACAACAAAATAATAAACATAAAAAGGTTAAATAAAAAACTTTATCTGGATGATATTCTCACGATCACATGATTCTGCTTCAGGAACGTGACAAACTAGACAACACACCTCTGCACCTGGCAGCTGGACGCGGACATACCGATGTAGTTCGCTTCCTAGTTACCGCAGGAGCAAATATGAACGAAAAAGACGCCATGGATAGGTACAAACAATAAAAACATCCGTAAACATTGTGATGAAGAAATTCGCAGAACACCTGTTTACTGGGCATGCTTTGGAGGACAGGCGCACACATTGTACTGCATGATAAAAGAGTTAGGATTCGAGTGGAGGACAGTTGACAAGTAAGATTTGAAATATATAAGGGAAAAATCGAGTAAAATAGACTGTTCTTGAAAAAATGATACAGGCATCGTCGTGTTCCTATCACCGACGCTCTCGGGCAGACTCCACTACATGCGGCTGCATTTGCTGGTTTCACAGCATGCATCAATGTACTGCTGAATGTAAGGTTGCATGCTGTGAAATTCTGGATTGCAAATGATGGTTTTGGACGAAAAATGTGCTCTTCGTGGTGATCTTAAAGACAGCCTAACACGAAACTGACATAACTGGGAAACCTGTGTGAAAACATATAGAGCGGAGTGTAAATTACGAGTATGAGCAAGGATCATTCAATTCTTCTAATTGTCCTTCTCAAAACTTTATTTTGAAGGGGACTGAATAAGCCGCTCTCATACTTTCGTATACTACACTCTGTACTCTATGTTTTGTAATAGCGTATCTACAAGGTTTTTAGATGGACCTTTTTATTTGCCTGACGTTTTGGCTTTTTCGCCGTCTTCGGAGGCTTAAATAGAGGAGGACTGGAACAATGCTACGTTTACCCCCACAAATGCTACACTACTCTGTGTTTCGATAATCGTTCAAGCACTGCGATACACACAATATCAAGCAGTTATAAGTCACAGAGCAGTACAAGTGGCAAAAACTCATTCGTTATCGTCAGGCATTCATTCCTATTATTATTAGTCATTGAAGGGTTTCTTTTAAAAACCAAAATCGCCTCTAAAATCTTCTTTGCCGATATTTCTGTTTCGTGAGCCAGTATAACGCATTTCACGTCATATTTTTCCATTGTCTTCATGTCTATGCAGTATTATCAAACTTTTACGTGGTTTTCTTATCACATGTTTATTAATCTTCACTCCAACATTCCTATCGGTCTCCCCAATGTAAGGATATTTATAGGGATATTTACCAAGATCACGTTATCTCGTAATTGTGCTTGAACAACGATGCCTTGAGCAGCGACACTGACACTGTCAGAAGTAAAAGGAAGACGAAAAGGAACACACATTGGTATTTACAGTGCGGATTCTTCGTATTGTATGACCATTAACACATGCGATTTTCAAGGCTAGTCTTCGTGATTCGTGTCGTACTGAGTTGCCAGTTCATACTTCACCAGCGGCTTTGAACATATTACGAATCACTGCGAGTTCCACTGCTGTCAGATGCGCAGATTTGGATTTTTTTAGATTTTTTTTAGATTTTTTGCGCAGATTTTGACTGCAACTTTCTTTGCGATTTTATATTATCGAGTTTGATAAGCTGTACACGAGGTTGTTAAACAAATTTAAACAGCTCCGTTTCGGTCGTTGAAATACCACCGAACAATTTGAAACGTCAATTAGTTCGGAATCGTTTATACGATACCATCTGTACAACACCGAACTGTATTATTTGTCTCACAGGTAGATCAGGAGACTGCTTGAGATCCGGGGTAATCTACCTGATTTCTTGCACGAACTGTGGCGACGAGTATATCGGTGAAACGGCACGACCGCTGTATGTCCCCATCAAAGAGCACGTCAGCGGCAAGAATAAGTTACGAGGATGGACACCTTTAGGTGCCCATAGAACACAAAAACACGACGGAGCCGATTTTGAAATTAGGGTCCAAATCTTAGCGCACGAAACTAAAACGTTGGCTCGAAAATCGCCGGAGGCATTTTGGATCCAAGCCAAAAACCCTAAAATGAACCGCAAGGGTGAATGTCTGTCGATAACGCGGGAACTCGCGCCATATCTCGAATGGTTTGTCCGATCCGAATGTGGCATTCGAACCATTCGCCCTCGTGATCGATCAGTCAGCGGTCCATACTAGGCGTCTCCGATATAAGGTGAGCATTCAGTGTAGTCGCTAAATTTGTGATTGAAAGTAGGCGTAGAGTCTATTAGTTTAGTTGTGGAGAGGTTGGTCGTTTGAATTGTAGATTGAATATCGCCCCTTTCAGGCTCTGAAGAAGGCGATATAGCCGAAACGTTAGCCAATAAATTTGTTTAACAACCTCGTGTACAGCTTATCAAACTCGATAATATAAATTCAACTATACCGAGGTTCATTGAATATCGAACTTTTCAATTTCTTTGCGATATCAATTATTCCAATAATGCTATTTGAAGCATATGTATTGATGGACCATTGGTTGAGTATTCGGAAACTTTCGTTCACTTCTGACTGCCTTGATGTTATGATGCAACAGTCGTCACTATATCTGTAATAGACTATTGGTCTACGCGAAAGCACTGGTTCTTCGATTCCGCCCATGAAGCAGATCGCCAGTACTGGCTCTAATCGTTGACCCATTGCTAGCCGTCTCAATGGTGCAAATTAATTCCCTGACCACCATTACAATTCAGACATTCCTTGACAAGCTTTGCGAGTTTTACTAAGACCATAGGTTTTGAAGTTGTTGCCATGTAAATCCGTCACCTCAGACAGAAATTCTTTCTCTGTTACGCGGTTGATAGATCGTTTCATCTTGCAACTGAAGATGTGTTAATTCCCGATCAAGAGCCTGTGGTTCCAGAGCCTGTGGAGACTACGAATTCCTCACCCTAAAAGGCGCATATTCTCTCCTGCAGTCATTTCGCGGATTTTCGCGAAATTCTGTTTTCTGTTTCGCGAGCTGGTTCGAGTTCTTTAGAAGTTGCGCAGAAATGATGTTGAGGGTAATACTCTTCTGCACATAGGTGCAGCTTGTTGACCGTTACTTTCATTCTTTGCTCTGGTTTTTTGGTTGGTTCCAGAGCTTGCGGAGGCCTGCTGTGACTTTACGGAATGTTGACCCATCAATTCAATGTGAAATTGAATCAATGAATCAACAATGCACAAATGCAATTGACCCAAGGATCAGAAAGTCTACAGAGTTAGCCGACAAATGAATGTTACCGAGTACTGTAACTCTTGCCCCTTGATTATTGACAGAATTCGTGAGCCGTTGTTTTAGTTGCTCCTCTTTTGCTAGCAGTTACAAAACATAGACAGAATATGCTGGTATATCTAGTCAAGAGATTGTTCAAACTACTTTGTACTCTATCTTCATTCACAAGTTCAGTTCACATTTCCTGCCTGGAAAGGTGCTTGTTCCTACGAGGTGCTTTAGAACAGCAGCGTCACCAAACCTGGAGCGTTTCCTCGTAGGAACAAACGCAGTTTTTCACGTCGTTTTTTCAGGGCCATTAGGGGGAATGCTGTCATGCTCATGCTTGTAATCTCTACCCGAACTCCATATTTTAACACAAGTTTCCCACTGTTCGTAGTTTCGTAATACTTAGCCTTTATGGTCGGTTGATGATGTGTTTTATGTATTCAATATCTACAGTTACTTCTGAGAAGTTTCTGAACTCAACTCGTCAAGAAAGTTATATCCAAATATCGCTCACTGTCACTGCATTACAATGCACAATTTTAAGATAGAAGCAGAAGACGACTGTCTCATCTCCCCACTAAGCGGTTGGAAAGACAAACATGGTAAGTTGATAGCCAAGAGTCAGTCTCTCCATCAGCATTCCTTATCCAAGATTCACAGGTGAAACGGCGCTGCACGTGGCATGCTCACGAGGCAAAATGGACTGTGTGCTCGCCCTTTTGAAGGGAGGTGCTGCTCCGAACGCTGTGAACGACGCGAGGAAAACGTGCTTACAGTGTGCTATCGATAATAAACACAGCAATGTGAGTTGTGTGTCGCTTGGCAATTCCGCTCCAAGAAATTCGATTCGATTTATGTCAGATTGCTGAATACCTGCGTTCTCAAGGTGCTCTTCTTTTCGCAGAATTGAGCGAAACTGCAGCCCGAGTCATCCAAGGGTGGTGGAGAGCGATATTGTTGCGAAAGCGGATACGCACAATGAGAATATAACATAATTCAGATAAATTCCGTCAATTCTTTCTATGTGAATAGCGTCAATAAGAATACCAAAATAAAATTTCAACAACGAACCTCAGCAACGAATACTGAATGAGAGCAAAATGTTTCTTATCTTCATTCAAAGCTTTGCAACCATTGTGTAGCTCATGCGAGCGGCTTACCTAGATAAGTTTTGATGGATGACAATACGACTACATACAATTTATCAAACTGCGGCTCATCCCACAAATAGTGCGGCTCATTCAAGAACACCGTGGAAGTATGTTTTGTCACCGATAAGCGAAATTTGGAAGAGGAAATTGGAAGCCCTGTCAGGAAGATTGTAAGCGGTAGTTCTGAGACGCTGCGGTGGAGCGTAGCGGCTATAACAGAACGGGAACCCTCGTTAGCACCTCTCATCGCTCCAGTTTGCGACCGTGCTTCATGACGTTTTCGACCTACTATATTTCGAGTTTGAGAAAAAACTGTTTACCTAGCTCTGAAAAGTGCAGCAGTATGCAATGCCGCATTCATAGGATGATCCAATAAATGAATAAACTTGTCATAATCAATTTCATTAGCAACATTTAAAAGTCTATGTTCCTCTACGGACTTCGGCGGCTTTTCTTGATCGAAAGCATCGATCCGTCATCGCTGATCAGAGATCAACGCTTTGTTGGAGATATTGGCAATGCGACACGGCAAAGAGAAAAAAGAGAAGAAACTCCGTATTCAAATGGTAATCAGCATCATTGATCAACATTATTCTCCGTTCCAGACTATGCAATTAAGTTCGTTCTTACTTCTTTGTAGCAGGGTGTGAGTTAGCAGTCCAGTATGAGGTATATTTTTTCTCAGATATATCTTCACTTGAGCTAATCCATGACACCAATCAATTCTTTTACCCATTCTTTCAACTTCAAGCTTTTCAGTAGTGATAAAGACAATTTCCTTTTGTTCTCGTGAAATCTACTAATAATTCACACATCTAAAACATTCTGAGACCTATCCATTTCCATAGGTTTGGACAACTTCACGTCTAAATGTACAAAGCAACGTCATACTCATGAACGCAACCCGAAAACCGGAGTAAAATAACATAAAAGTGGGCGTTGATGGTACTCGCTTCAGTATGACAATATTTACAACATAACAAAGCAGCAGCCTTGCTCAACAAATAATAAATACAAAAATTCCAACTAGACTTATTGAAAGATTAGGTTAGAAATGGATGAGTTTCTGTATCGCTGTCCAAGCTCATCTGAAGGAACAGATTTGAATGCTTCAGCTCCGTCTTTCCACATTTAATTTATCTATTTTGCATTCAACGACAACCCTTGGAAAGGAGCCGTAAACTACTTAGTTCCATGAAATACCACAAGATGGCCATCTATCCAGAGGTCATATTTCTTAATTTGAAGATGGTGTGAAATTCACCCTTTTTAACCGAGCACGGGCTAATGGAAAACCCACAGACGCAACGGGGACGGCCTTAATTGAGGAAAACGAAGATCAGTGGGGGAAAGACGATACATGGTGTTGTAGGATGAGATTTTCACTGTATTATTCGCGTAGCGCATACCCGCACTGAATACGTGGTTTTTTGTGCTGTCCCTCTGTTGTCTTTATTATAACATTCCCTTCTCCTAACTCGCCTTCAATAAAGCTACTCGTCTTCTGCTGTAACGACATTTACAACAACTGGCGATCAGCGAACTACAACGCGAACGGTTGAAGATGACAGCTTCTGCTACAAGGACTCCAACCCTGGAACTGCTGGTCAAGTCCCAACATAGCCCGGCTTTCTGCCTGGCCGAACTGCTAAGTAGACACCCACTCTGCCCAGGCAGTGATCCCGGTCGATCTGCCTGCTGTTACTTCTGTCATAGACCGTGCACTGAGCAGCGGCTCCAAAATGGATGCTGAAACTCTGTGTACCATCTCGAAAGCCCAAACCAATGCACAGCAGCAAATTTTCAATGAGCTGATAAAGCGTATGGAAAGGATGGTCTCCGCTTCAAGCCCAGCCGTTCCACAGCACCCGTCGCCGAATTCGTCACGAATTCTCTATCGACACGCTTACCTGAGTTCGTGTACTGACAATAATTGTACATTCGAAGTCTGGTACTATCGCTACGAGGACGTCATCTCAAAAGACGGTGCTACTTTGGACGATGCAGCGAAACCTCGACTAGTCGTCTCCAAACTCGACGCCGATACATACGCCCGTTTGACGAACCACATTCTTCCTGAAACAACAAGCGATGTTCCCTCAAATGACACCGTAGCTGCTCTGAAGGAATTGTTCAGGCATAATACGTCAGTGTTCGCGAGACACTACGGCTACTTCAAGACACAGCGAAACGAGGAAAGTCTCCCCGACTACACCGGACTATGCTGCTGAAGGATTTCAACTGAAATCGATCGACTTGTGTCTATACACGTGCTGGAGCCCGTTGATCACTCAGAATGGACAGCACCCCTGTCGCCGTTCAGAAGAAAAATGGATCGATCCGCCTCTGCGCAAATTACTTGACCGTACTGAAAGGTGCACTGGAACAAAATCAGGATCCGCTTCCAAGCGCAGATGACACCTTCACGAAACTCTTGGATGGCGCTACTTTTCACAGCTCGACTTAGCCGAAGCGTATCTCCAAATGAACGACGTCTCAAAGCACTATCAAGACGCACTGTGAACTGTATCGCTTCAACTGACTACCATTTCGCGTGAAACCAGCTCATGGTACATTCCAACAATGTATGGATGCTCTTGTCACTGGAATAGATAGAACCGCCGCCTATCTCGACGACATATGGGTTACTGGCAGAACCTTCGGAAAACACAATGCTCGACTAGAAGCCGCATTCAAGGGGATTCAAGACTACGGATTCCGCGTTCGATTCGACAAGTGTGCCTTCCTGCAGACGGAGATCACCTATCTTGGATTCGTCATCCACGCACAAGGACGACGCCCGATCCAGAAAAGATCGAAGATCAGAAAAGATCCAGAAGATACCCGCTCCGAAAGATGTCAGTCAACTTCGCTCTTTTCTGGGACTCATCAATTTCTACGGAAAATTCGTCAAGGATCTCCACAATCTACGTGCTCCTTTGGACACTTACGAAAAAGAATGTTGTCTACACATGGACACCGGAGTCTCAGTCTTTCATCGACAAGATTAAGGCAATCCTAAACTCGGATCTCCTGTTGACCCATTTTGACCCAAGATCATCGTTTCTACTGAAGCTTCAGATTGTGAGATTGGGGCAACTCTCTCACATTGCTTCACAGATGGATGCGAGAAGTCATTTATCACGCAAGCTGCTGCCTGACACAACCACAGAAGAACTACAACCAGATTGAAAAGGAAGCACTCACCCTTATTTTTGCCGTGCAGAAGTTCCATCGTTTTGTCCATGGACGACATTTCACGCTGAGGACTGACCACAAACCACTTTTGGCAATCTTCGGAAGTAAAGAAGGACTTCCGGTCTACAGTGCCAACCTTCTTCACCGATGGCTCACATGTTGCTGAAGACTCACTATCGAGTACATCAACACAAATGATTTCCCTCAAGTGGACGCTCTTTCGCGTCTCGTCTCGTCACAATCATCGATGGCGGATGACAACGTGACCGCTGCAATAGATGTTGATGTCACTTCCGAGTCCTCAAGTGTCGTCATCTTCCAGAATCCACCGATTCCATTTGAACTGTTACGCAAGCTGATCGTTTTATCGAGCTTGTGATCGACTATACGAAGTCCAGAAACAGACCCAAAGTTAACTGCCATTCTCCTCTGTGACATTACTACAACCGCAGAAATACCATGACGACAGTCAAAGGATGTCTGCTAACTGCGTTCAGCATAGTGATTTCAAAATCACTTAAACATAGCGTTCTTTCAGCACTACACAAAGCTCCAAGGCCGAGCAAGGATGAAAATGCTTGCAAGAAGCTTTGTCTATTGGCCTGCGATGCATTCGGAGATTGAAAAACTCGTTAGGACCTCGATCCGATCAAAGCCGAACTACAGTCATGGCCGAAACCACATTCGCCGTGGACTCAAGTTCTTGCTGATTTCGCTGAACCGGTGGAAGGACGATATCTACTTATCGTGGACGCCTACTCCAAGTCTCCAGTACTCCAGTTTCAAGATGTCATCGATCTCTTCAACGGCTACTATCCAAGCAAAGAAGTTCATCTTTGCCACGTTCGGAAATGCAGAGACGCTCGCAACGGACAACGGAACGCAGTTCACGTCGTCTCAGTTCATTCATTCTGCCTTTCCCGAGGAATCATGCACACTCGCACGCTGCCGTTCCATCCACAGAGCAGCGGACAAGCAGAACGCTTTGGACACCTTCAAAAGTAGACTCGCAAAGCTGAAGAGGGAGGAACCAACAGTGGATGCACTACAGACGTTTCTGATGGCACATCGCTCCACTCGCTGCCCGTCGGCATCTGACCAGCGTTCACCTCCCGAAGCCTTCTTGGGATGCCGACTTCGAACGGAACTCGATCTAATTTTACCCTCTAGAGATCTCGCAAACAATACACGAGACGTCAAAAAGGAATCTCAATTCAATCGTCGAAATGGAGCACGACGCCGTAGCTTTGAGATCAACGACGCGATTGCCAAGGATTATCGAGGAGAGAAACCTATCTGGACTCCCAGTTTCATCACACGCGGTGTTCGAAACACAACCAACACTTTTCACTGTGGAAGCGAAGTATGGGCTCGACAAGCGAACAAGTTGCGATCCCAAACCGACACAACACCGACAAACACTTTCTTGGATGTATTCAACCTACCATACTCGACTCCGCGAGCAAAGACGATGGTGCAACACCGACTGCTTACTGGTCCCAACGACCGCATCGCCTTCGACGACCTCACCTCTGACTACAGATGGACTCACGAAGAACTCGATACGAGATAATTTGAAAGGGAGGTTTATTAGGACAGTTTCACCGTTTCATTCGCGTAGTGCAAACCCGCACTGGATACGTTCTATTCTTGTATTTCCACCCTGTTGTTTTTATGTTGACATACCCTTCCCTTTGGCCTTCAATAAAGCTACTCGTCTTCGGCTGTAACGACATCTACAACACATGGGATTGTTTAGACTTTGGTTGAAAAAAATTATCTTTGGCTCTTCTAAGAATTGTCATAAAACTAAGCAAACAAATGTCGACCCATATCAAGATTTAGAAATGTTAAGAGAATAAGATTCCACAAAGGCAAAAAGGAAAGCTGTCGCCACAAATAAGATGCAAATAAAGGCGAGAAATGCTGGAAATGTGTACAAAGATGATAGATATTCACTGAGGTAATGAACAACATTGATACTAGCTGAGAATCACCAAATAATCTACAGTCTGTGGCATTTTTGTTTACCGGCGGCAAAAGGACATCAACTTTCGGCAGACGTATGCCTGCGAGAATTAGCTGCGTGAGGCACCATCTTAATCTAGTTTCAGACTTGTGATCCAGTGGCTGCAATTTTTAAAACGACCCAAAGTACAAAAGAGAAAGATAAGAGGAAAGAAACAACGGCAGATAAAAATATGATGCAAAAAATGGATATGCTAATGGTTATAGTAATTATCGACATATCAAATTTTGGCCACTATAAAAGCCGAACACTACCCTGTTCTACTTGTTGTTGTACGGACAAATATGGTAACAAATGTACGGTGCCTTTTTCAAGTTCTACTACCACCTCTGCTGTTCTGTCTTGGTAGTCAGGAACAATAGCTGATTCGGCGTTCTCCTGCACTACTTCAGCATATACCTGAACTTGGTTCTTCGAGAGCTGAGAATCATGTAAGCATGTCTGCATGGAAAAAACTGACCCTTTCGCATTCCAAATCAGTAACAGGTACAGGAATTTTTTGAAACGATGGTTGCAACCGACCTAAAAAAAACGCATAAGTCATTGTCGAACTTGAAAACCACAATGGGCATTATAGCGAGTTTTTTTTTTTAAGTTTTACTGCCATTTGGAAAGTAGATTCACTCAAAAGCAGAACTAAGTCATAAGATTTCAGTTCAATTCAGGCATATTGACATCAGAAAAGAGATAGCCTTACGCTGCTGCTCGATCGTCTAACTTCTGAGCTTACGACACATTCCTCAGTACCATGTTGTTGCTTACCTAAACAAGTTCTTCCCATCAGTTGTGCTTCTGCTTTCGCATATCGTTCAGCGAATCTTTTCTCTTGATCCGACAACAGAACGGGTTTACCTAGAAAATGCACATTTTCTCTCTTTAGTAGAAAAAACGATCAACACAAATCACAATGAAGCAGCAGAGATTTGAGAAACCTTCAGATATTCTTTCCTGGTGCTCTCTCAATGCACGTCTTGGGTTCTTCTCAATTTTTTGTAGACGTCTTCGCATGTAATCATTAGTTATGTACGTTAGCCTGTGCAATTCAAGGCGGTGTGCAGAAATTCGGATGCTTGCCTGCAAGAAATTAAACTAGAACTAAGTACTATTAGAAGAGCCAACCAAAATTAAACTTAAATATTACCTTGTCTGTTCGTCCTGCCAAATTCTCTTCCATTCCCTCTACTTGATCCACCAAACATTCTATGATATCATAACGATGAGGCAAAAGACATGGTGCAGCCATCTCATTCTGCCATGCAACCCGCATCTGTCGAAGAACCTGAAAACAAGAAGTTAGAATTAACGTCTATTATAAACGTTCCACTTTCCTTCTAAATCACTATATTCCTGTATTCGAGATGGTTTACATCAAATACTCAAATGTTTGAAAACCGATCTCTGAGAAGCGTCACACACTCGAACTTCTTGTGGACGAATATTGCGCATGTGTGAAAACCAATACAATATTTGGCTCCCTCGAATATTCGAACGTTTCAAGACTAGGTTATACAAGTACAAATATTCAATATTTGATAAACATTAAATTCGTCCAACCAAAACAACTTCAACATCCAATAGAACTTAACAGTAAATTGACAAATCACACTTTCAATAAAAGTTTTTTTTCGTGTGATTTGTGATGTAACAACAAGCGAAATAGAGCAAAGCTAAGATTCTACAGTTCCTAAGTGAACTTAAAAAAGAAAGATACCAAAGGCAAAAAAGAAGAATTCAAATTAAGAACAATTACATTAAGCGGAGCTACAAAAGAAAAAAATTCAATAACCTCGTCAGGTGTGATCTCCTCTTCGCCCACGAATGCGGATCCAGTATCAATACCGCTAGAAGTCGAATGAATCGACATCAGCGATTCCGGCAATGACATGCTAGAAAGAATTTTTGCTCCAATCTTTACAACTTACAACTTTTTATGAGCTATCGTTATTCGGAAGAACTTGATGCGTAATAGTCTTCCCTGTTTTATGCTGATGAAAGGAGAAGCAATTAAAAGACGACACAGTAACAGTACTTAGAGAATGAAAACAGCATCCCATTCTTGTATCTGAGGTGGAACTTTCGCGAACTACAGCGCTGAATGGTTGCGAGGGTCTTTCCTCAATCTTAACCGCTCCTCACTCCACCGCACCGCTTCGAGCGAAGCCGCACCGAGCTCCAGGTCGTTTTCACCCTACTATATTTTGCTTTTCAGCATCAGAAACGATAGATGAGTCCCCAGATGATCGAGCTATTTGTTTAGTCGGCACTTACCACAGACGAATAATCTACATTAAATATGCGTTGTCGATAAACAAATACGTAATAATGACGATCATAAGCATAACAAAAAATAACCATGTTTTGAAATTTGAAGAGGAAAATCTCTGTCTCTGTGTTCGAACTTTCAACCTCAATTAGACAAACTAACACTTCCGCGAAGCAATTCCCGACGAAAACACATACTTTAAGCAGTATTCAAAAAGCAGATCACCTACACAAAGGCAAACCACAATCTTCCGAAAAGGTTTATTCCTCAATAACTATGCATTGAGAACATACAAGAAAGGTAGACTTGCCTTTTCATGGAAACATTCCATAAATAAACGTCAAACATGAAATAGAACGGAACCTACAAACACGAGGCGGTGTGTGCATAGAATGGAAGGAGGAAACAGAAGAAAACAGAGACCTTCAGAATTCGACAATGTAAGAACCGGTCAAAACGGGAATAAATAACGCCCCATGCAAACATAAATTCGCATAACAAACCAAAAAATGGGTATCCTTTAATAGAATAGAGCGTAAGGAATTAGGTGATCTACAAGAATAAAAGAGAATAAGTTAAGAGGAGACATGTGATTAACATGAATAGATAGATTTACCGTTATACGTACAAATATCACGTTAAATGTTACTCTTGTGGCTTAACTTCACCAGGTTGGCCTAAAAATAGTGCATCATGATGCAACTTCTTGCATACTCTTATAACTTCTTGCATAATCTTATATTCAAAGAAAAGAAGGTTAACCAACACCAATGAAAAACAAAACGAATGTTGGAGCACTCTAGTAAAAGCTGTCCTCAGAGCACAAAAATCCTTCTCTGTCAGATGGTTTTCCCATTTGAAAGGGCAACATGTAGTCGATAGTGTTTAATTTACTGGATCAAAACATTTAATGCTCCTTGTTGAACACCACATTAAAATAAAATATAAATAATTCCAAACAGATTAACGCTACTTTTCATGTTCTACATGTTATCTCCTTAAATGTGGTTGTCTCCATGTTAACTCATTCATCAAAAATAATGTAATAAGACTGCCCAATGTTAAAGAATCAATGAACAGCTTCTTTGCTGATGATTGATGTCAAACAATGTCATCTATGAACTCATTTTTTCTGCCCAGATAGAGAACATACTTTATGTTAGTGAGTTCCCAATCCACGAAAATACTCACAACGTCCTCCTCGCTTAGACGTTCCTTCTCGCATATCCATTACTAAGAAAAAAGGAAGATAGAACTGGAGCTACTAATGATTTAACCTTACCACTCTCCAAACAGGTCTTCTGAAAATGAATGGGTAAGTGATATTACTTTCTGCGGTAGAAAAAAACCAAAAATGGAATGAGAGACGACATCTGCGCTACTCACACTTGACAGTTAAAATAAGGATAAAGTGTCTGGCATTGACCACTCCGCTTGGGATGCCTCGAGTTCACTTCAATTCAGAATCGTTTGAGGTTTGTGTACGTGTAGATGGCCTATGCAATGACTTGCGGTGGCTAGCCGATGTGTCAAGTCAGTGTTTTTATCCTCACAAACAGGTCTGGTACCAATTTATCGACCCCGGAGGGATGAAAGGCTTGGTTAGCACTAGGGCGGATTCGACCTTCCGATCGATCGTACAGGAAGCGGAACTTCTAATCGCTAAACTACACCCGCCCATTTGACAGTTAAGAACAAATTTTGTGCTCTAAGAACAATTTTTACACTTTAATCGCTAAGCAATGAGAGCAGCTTTGATGTGCTTTCTGTCCCCTCCCCCTAACTCCTTTTTTTCCCACAAACCTCTAATATTATTGGCAGTTTCGTTCAACAACTTGTTTTATTTAAAGGTAAGGTAATGAAACTTACTTTGGTGTGCAGCTAAGTCTAATTATAATGTCATGTTTTATGTGAAGAGAAGGGAACAAAAAAAAAACAAAAAGGGTAAAGAAAAATAGTTATTTTGAAATCCACAAAATTCTAAAGATAGAGGAACTAATTTACCCCAACACCTACAAAAGCAAGCCAAAAGCATTTGTAGGGAGAAATAACATACTATACGAGTACTAAGATGTACCTTGATGCATAGGTGGAGTGGCAGCATCTGCCATGTCAAGCTGTGGGGGTTGCGCTGCTTGTGGTTGTGGAGGGTAACCTGCCGGTGGCTGTCCGTACTGCTGCGGGGGATAGGCAGGGTGTCCTGAACAAATATGTTAGCGAGTAGGAAGGAAGCATTCTTCTTAAAAGAAATACTAAATAAATGCAACAAATTTTATACACATACCCTGCGGAGGGTAACCTGGATAAGCGCCAGGGCGCTGCGGTTGAGCGCTATATCCTGCGGGTGGTTGGCTTTGATATGGGGGACGCTGTTGTGGTGGATAACCACCTGGTTGCGGTTGTGGTGGGTATGCTCCTGGACGTGGTTGCCCGTAGTAACCTGGGGCTCCACCCTGTTGCGGCGGGTACCCCGGATGTCCTATAAATTGAAGACTTAACTTATACAAATTTCAAGAAATCAAAGGCGTAACAAACCTTGTTGTGGAGGATATCCTTGATACGCACCCTGGGGTTGGGTTTGTTGAGTGTAGGCTTGAGGAGGATAGGCTTGAGGTGGAGGGTATCCTGGTTGTTGTGCAGCCGGTGGAGCGGGAGGATAGCTTTGTGGAGGAGGTTGAGCTGCTGCAGGAGCTGCAGGCTGCTGTTGTTGGACTGCAAGGGGTTGACTAGGTGTTGAAGCTCTAGCTGCAACAGCAGTAGCCTCCGCTGGAGCTTCAGTCGACTTTTCAACACTCGCTGGAAAGATGTAGGGATATACCAAGTAAGTGACGGAGCTGTGAACGGTGAAAAAAGATATTGGTATACAAAGTAAGTAAAGCTTTTCTTCTGCATTTTACATTGAATTTCGTTTCTAGTCTGTATCAAATGTTAGGTTTCTTAAAGAAATTCTGGAATGCGGAAAAAAATGGAAATTCGATCAAATCAGTGAATAAGAAACTCACCATCTTATATATTTCTAAATTAAGCAGCCATTTCCGGAAGAACGACAGCTACTGACATCGAAGAAAAAAAATCAAATGAGCAACGCCAAGAGGGTAAGCTACCATTTCCAGTCACTTTATGTTTTCGAATCGAAAACATTTTACTCTGGGTTGGTGAGTGTTACTAGCGACCATGAACAGAGTAATAAACAAAAAACTAATCTTAAGAAAACTCTGATAGATCAGAGAAAATCAATACCAGATGGTTAAAAACAAGATATAAATTTCCTATCGATCAAAACAATCATTTAAAAAAATATGGAGTGGTAATCCATGCGTTGCCCTTACGTCATACAGAAAGGAAATTTTCTATTGGGACTTGTTGGCTAACAGTGAGAGAGATAATAATTATTATCCAATACCTGCTTTTTTAAATTATTATGTTTAATTATTCTGTTTCGCTAGTACGAATCGTAACTGAAGATTAGTAGGAACTCGAATTCACTATATCGATCTGAAAACGTGCGATAACCGGTTCAAAATGTTGCCATTAGTTTAAAAAAAAAGTAGCAGAAGTAAACATGATATGTAGAGGTTCTGTAGGTTCTTAATTACAGATTAGCAGCAAATAAGGAAAGGAGAGGTCCGAAAAATAGGGTGAAATGAAACTAACCCTGGTGAAATGTACAAAAAAATAAAAAATGAAATAATAGTAAATAAATAAATATAAAACAAATATTAAATGGTATTGCGTACTGAAATGTAAGTATAAAAAAAGGTATTGCGTCAACAGAAATATTCGAAAATTTGATGGAGACTCTAGACAGAAAACTTAGGAAATGCTAGAGACGATTATGAAAAGTCAAACTATTGGTAGATGTTCTAAAATAAAGAAAAAGTCCTGTTTTGGAAAGGATACACGATAGTTCTACCATGTTGATAATAAAAAAACTATTTGTGCAATGCATATTTACAACTACGCAAGTGAGCCAGGTGGGTCTTCTTTTCATATGTTGAAATACATTTAATTCCCTATATTCAACCGGTAAATTCCCCACAACCAATGAAGTATTTCTTAGTTTACGACAACATTTATCACACACCTTCCTGTGTCGGCGGAATGGCGACTTGTACCTGTGGAGTAGGCTGAGGAGGACCGCTTACTTCGAACCCAGGTGGTAATGATGCAGGTAGCTGTAACATTAACTCTAGATATAGAAGACAATTTCCAAAATCAAATACAAAATAACTTAGCCAAAAACTGTTTACCTGGCCTGCAGCAACCATTTTGCTATGCGCCTCATGTTTAGCACGTTGTTCCAGATATCTCAACTGGTCCATGTGGAAGGCTTGCCTTTCCAGTATCAACTGTTGACGCTGATACTCCAACTGAAATCAGTGAAAATCATTAACTAGTTGCTCGAGAAGCAATAACTCAAGAAAAAAAAGTTTCAAAGTGAATCCAACGTACAGCTTCTCTTTCCTTATCCATAATCTGTTCTAGTTCGTCAAAATGTCGCAACTTCATTTCCAGTTTCTTCATC